>NW_010406384.1:31956-56511 GCF_000710305.1 Buceros rhinoceros silvestris | reverse complement strand
TCGTCTGCGAAGCCAAGCCATGATGATGATTCATTTTGAAAAACACTTATGTTCTGATGAAGTGTCATGTAGGAATAAATTGAAACATTTTGATGATGCTTTTTTACTTTAAAAAAATCCTTCAGAAAGTATTCCTTACTTTTAGTATACAGTTTGAAAAGCTTCTAAAATTCAAAAGCTAGTAAAAGTTTTTCAGTCTTGCATAAATGAAATGTTTAAATTGATTTTTTTTTTGCAGGACTTCTTCAGCAAGAAAGTCAGAGCTGTTTTCTTCCCTTCTCTTTCTTAGTGAAAAATAAAAAGAAGTCCAATGCTCTTTGTGGTCAGAAAATTAGTGTTAGACCGTAATTCTTCTTCCCACTCCATTGCTGATATTAATTCAAGCTATGAGCTATGCAATATCAGTTTTGAAGTGAGCAGCTTAACTCATGAATGTTGCAGTTATCACGGAAGCATCTCTGGTGCAGGGTTTGTAAAGCCTCAGCCAACTTAGTGGACTACTTAGTGGGTACTACTGCCGGTCCGATAGTATCTAATTACAGAGCCAAGGGGTGCATATTTCAGTAGAACACTGAGATGTTGAAAGAGGATATTCAGAGACAGAGAAGGGCATATCAGCCATTGATTTAGGTCACAGAAGCAATTCACTACCTCATGAATAACATTAGCTGAATATTATATATGAACATAGTAAAAACCTTTAAATATCTCATATGATAAAGCTTGGCATTAACATTTCAGCTTTTGCCAAAATACTATACCAGCTTATTAATCTTAGCAGAAAAAAACCCTGCTTTTGCTAGAATACAGTTGCTCAGATAATGCAAAGTACAGAATGGCTTTGGTGTTTTTTGTGTTTTTTTTTTTTTTTTTTGCATTTGTTTGTACTTGAAAAGAACTGAGTGTAAATTTGTGGGTGATGCCACCATTGAAATAAATTAGGCATGGAGATGAATGTAAATAGCTATTCTTTTCATACCAATGAGGTCAAAACAGGTTTATGCCTTCTATCCAAAGAGAGGATTAAAAAAAAAAAATAATCCCGTGGCTCTTTTTATAGAGTTGTCATAGTTTTCATTTGCAACCAAATAAAAATGAGGTTAATGTCATGAATATTCCTCTTACTGCCGGGCTTGTCTGTTTACTTGCTTGCAGACACAGTCATACAAAAAAGTTTTCAAAAAGAAAATGTTACCACTCTTTTACAAGCAGTCAAGTTACTCCCCAAGGTCCAGCAGTGGTTCTTACCTTCTTTCTACCACAAGTAGAAAAGTGGTGGCTTGGATCTCATCCTCTGCTCTGAATTTGGCCAGATTTCAGCTGTGCTGCAAAAATGTTGACGTTATGAGTTCTGGTGCAATGATAAAGAGCCACTCAAAGCTGGCAAGGCAGACTTAAAAATGTCGTGAAAGATATTAAAGAAAATCTATAGCCCCAGGAAATCAATTAATGACAAATATGGTGAAGATACAATCTAGTATTATTATTCAGTAATTTATTCTATAAATTCCCTTCACAAATAGGAATGTGAGTGATATCTGCTCAGACTGGGGAAACTGGTCAGTCTCAGGGTAGCTATGGGACCAGTGGAGAAACGCGGACTCTTTTTGCTGCTACTTCAGTTACAGCTGGATCCAGAAGCCAGGAATAAGATACAGTGGGGAAGATCTGAACCCAGAGATGTCCATGGGAGACTTATGGCATACATATTTAACTGGCTTTCAGAAGCACCACGGAAATACCTGACTGTTACACTATATTTTCAGAGCTAATAAGAAGTCTGTTATTGTCGTCATGGCAGCTGTTAAACAGAATAGGGAAATTCTCAAATAAATATTTTAGTAGTATGATTCCCAAATATTTCGTATTTCTGCAGCTCCAGTAATACACAAATTTTTTTTAAAAAACACCCCAAAATGTTGAAGCAGCTCAGGTGTTCACATATTCTGTAATCCATTTGTTCTTGTACACTTACACCGGCTATCAGGATGTTGTATTTCAGTGATCTCAGTTTTATCATCTACTTTGTTTTGTTTCACTCTCTGTCTCTTTTTTGTCATATTTTTCACATTTTTATTTCCACTTTTAGGTTGTGCTATTCCTTTGTCAGTATCCTGACATTTTGGGTTTTGGTTTATGATGTTTTTGGTTATTTCTGCCTCTTCAGCCATTTTCAGTTCTCTGCACCCCTCCATTCTTCTTGCTCATCTGCTTGTTCTATTAAGCCTTCCCTTTTATTCTCAGCAACTTCTTCCTCTGTTCTGCAGTCTCCCCTCAGAGAGAGCCTTAAAGGATGATGATGACATCCTTCATACTGTTTGCAGAAGGATGGTGGAAGGATAGATTTCCCCCGGTTGTACACGTGCTGGAGAAGTCTAGGAAAACACTGAGTCAGGTGCAGAGTAAAAGACCTTTTGGCTTTCTCATGTTGAACCATGAACAGGATTGAACTGGTGCAACAATTACTTTTTATCTCTAGACTGAGAAAAAAAAAGGCAGCTGTTCCTGAGTCACTGAGAGTGGTTTCTGTGTCATGAAGGGATGCAAGTCATGCAGGCTCCTGTGGCCTGCTTGATGCTTCTAAGCAAAATGCAAGCTTTTCAGGCTGTTGCAGTAAAACAAATACTCTCTTTGGACATGTGGGGAGATGGTAGCACTGTGCTGTTCAACTAAGAGCTGTAAATGATGTAGGAGATTGTTACTAAATCAACTTTCTTTCTCTGCGAAACCTTAAATCACTTCCTTGGCAGTCTTTCTACATGAAAAATTTCTCTGAAGCACAGTCTTGGCCCATGTGCATGTGGTTTTGTGAATCTGACACAAAAGTTGCCACCTCAGGCCAAATGATTTCCTTAATCTTCAGATTTCAATGAGAATCCCACTCAAAGGAAATGAAGGAAAATACTCAATGTAAGTTGCTCCGTATCTCTTGGTTTGTTCATCTGTCCCAACTTCCACAGCCTGAGTATAGTTTTGTCATGCCTATTAACCAAAGAATTACCTGTTTAACTTATGTGCATTTGTGAGTTATACGAGATGATTCTAATTGGAAATTTGTTATGCAAAATTGTAAAAGTTTATTTTCTAAGATGTCTTTCTATTAATTTGTTTACATGACTTGTCATTTATTATGCTTTTGCCACAGTTCCAACCCAGAAAGGAAAAGCACAGTGTTCAAACATTACTCTGCTGATTTACTTCAAGAGCATATTCTAGTCACCAAGTATTACAGGCTGTAGCCATTGAACTGGGTAGCAAAATAACAGTTAGCATACATTCTCGTTAAGGAAAACCCTGTAAGCCTCTCTTGAGTTTGTCTTGACTCCTGTTTTTAATTACTGATGTGGTTTCAGGCAGGTGAGAGGAAGGATTTTACTGGTGTGATAGTCCTGCCAAAGACATTTGCTGTGCATTTGTAGCCCAGAAAACAAGGTGCTTTCTAAAATTTCCCTAAAAATTTACTTAGTTTATGCCCTTGAAACTTCTTTGCACGTCAAACCAGGGTATTCCCTCACTGCCACATTGGGAAAAAATAAACGAATAAGCATAAAAGGGACTCTGCTCACACACCTTGCACTTGATATCTTTCCAGATCACTTTACAACTTTCCATTTTCCTGACTCTTCAGCTGCTTATTTGTATGCTGCAGGGACACCACAGTCCTGATGCTTCACTAGATAATGACTGTCTGTATCTATGCTGTCAGCCTCTGTCGTCTGGGAACAAACAACATTAGAGATTAAAGCTATGAAGGAACAAGAATTTCCATTCCATTGAACAGTTTTGCACTTCAAAATGTATTTTCACTCCAAAGAGGAGGAAACAATGAGTATGTTAAATTATCTTTCCAAGGAATATTTTTAGAACCCCTTTTGGTTCTGAAAAAGATGATCACCTCTTCCTTCCAGCAACCCATGTGTGGTTGCTAAAATATTTGGCAGTGTTTATGTAGAGTACTTGTCTTCTAAGTGGAGGATGAGCTAATCCTGTCACTTGGGATGTGTGAACAATATGCTGGAAAAGAGTCAATGCTGCAGTAGCAGTATAACATATTTTCAACCTAGAAAATAGGCTGGACAAAAGTACCCCACTTTTTTGTGACATTCGTTCCTAAAACTGAACTTCTGACATCCATTCAGAGGAAAGTAAATACTGACCTATCACAACATCTTCCTTCCCAGAATGGGAAATGGAAAACTGTTACATTACATACGTTTGCAATTACATTTCCAATGATCTATAAGTGATCTGTGAAACACAAGTGTTTCTCCTGAGAACTTTTCACTGAGTGTTGAACCTCGTAAACACCTTTCTAAGCAGAATATGCTTTTTGCAATGTCTTTTTTGGTTGCATTTGCGTAGTAAGAGAAATTATGACTTCATTATGTGGTAAAAGCTCAAACCAGGACAAAGATGCAATGGCAGCTGCCCAGTTTTACAGCTGTGTCTTTATAGTTATTGCATGACATCATAGTTAAAAAATTATCTCTTCACCCATTAAGATTGATACAATGTGTTAGAGGTTTCCTTGCTTTTTATTTTCTAACTTGTGTTTTTACTGCTGAAATAGTGAAATATACACCCTCCAGGACTCCCGTTCTTGGCAGGCCCCGGCCGCCCCATGCCTGGGTCTGATGTCCGGAGGTAGAGCAGTGACTCTTTCACGGGCATCCCCTTGCCGTGGGAAAGGAGCTTGCATGCCCTTGTGAGGTTGAGAGCTGTGCTGGGGGTGGCATGGGCCTCTGGTAGGGTCTCCCAGGCCAGACAGGTCTCAGCTGAAGGGTCAGACAAAGTGTGCCCACGGGCAGGATGGGCTCACTAGCCTTCGGGCAGCCGTCCTAGGAGAAGGACAACTCTGACTCCAAACCCGGGCAGATGGAGCTCATTTAGCCTTGTAAGGCTCATCCATCATCTAAGAGAAGGATACTCTAACCAAACCTACGACCTGAGGACTTTGCTGTCACCGTCCAAGCTCGCCAGGCCCTGGCAGATGAACCTCAGGTGTAAAGGGTGGAGCCAGTTCTGCGCACGCTGCGCCTCACCTAAAAAATCCACCGTGCAGGCCCGAAGGGTGCACTCATCGCTTGCAGTGAGCGTGGGAAAAGCCCTTCCCAGATCTTTGTTCGCGAAGCCAAGCCACGATGATGATGATGAATGAAATATAATTTTTTTAATATAATGGATAATTTTAATTGCTTGTGTTAATATAATTCTATTTGTCCATCTCCCAAAACAAGGAAGTTTCAGCTCAAACCAGGACAGCTTGGAAATGCCTTAACACCTTTTTAAAAAGCTAGGAAGCTTTTTAGAGGTGAACATTTAATGGAATCACAACTTTTTATTATATTAACCATAGCAACAATGCCCCAAACAAGCCACTTGTAAGGAGGACACAGGGAAAAATTTGGATGACTCCAAATTTTATAGCAGTCAATTAAAATCTTCCCAAACAATTACACACCTACAAGGTTGGCACAGGTGGCACAGCATGAAAGGACCTTGCAGCAAACCGGACATAGAAGCAGACACTGTAGGATAGCAGGGTGCCACTGGTTATGGTGGATTTTCACATGCTTTTGGAAGAGTTTGTCTTTCTTTCCTCTATAAGAATCCGCATCAGTGGTCTCCCTTCTGTCTTGAATAAGGACTTGGCATTCCTTTCTAATTCATGCTGGCTTCAAAACAGTTTGATGTTAAAACTTCTATTCCTCATCAATCTCATGCTGCCATCTCATCTTCTCTGTAGGTGCTTGTTTCCACCAGGTCAGCTGCATGAAGACAGTCAGATTTAGGCAGGGCTGGATCTGTTCGTACAGTCATTTTTCAGGGACTGTTCAGGTTCACAATCATGCCAGAGGGTGTGAAGTACATGTGTCACAACAGGTCATGCTAGCAACGAGCCTCAAACCTGTTCACCTCCTCCCTCACCCTTCTGCACATGATTTATTTGTTGCCACATCTCTTCATTCTTGAAAAGTTTGCCCAGGCCCTTCACAGAGAAGCAGGGAAGATTGTCCATTCCCAATCTCTAAAAACTTGTACAGCAAGTGGATTCTGATACCTATTGTTTAAATCACAGCTACATTGTGAGGACAAGACTTTGACTTTAGATAAAGGGACCAAAGAGCACAGGCAGGATAAAGATTTTTTTAACCATTCATCTGAACTTAGTATCTTTGTTTAGAGCAGTAATTCTCAGGCTATTTGAGAATGTGCCTCTCCCTCTCTTGGGCAAATTAATCCCTGTAGTATTTACACTCCCTAACTGTTTTCATCTCAGAAAGGAAAGATGCAGTATAAACTTTTACATGTGAAGAAGTGGGGTAAAAAGTAAAACCTGAATTGTAGTACGAAACATTTTACAGTCAAGAGAACTGCCTCCCCTAGCCACAGTGGGCTTTGAATCAGACACTGGACGCACACACATGCACGCAAGCGCACGCACTCATGCACGCACGCACGTGCACGCACACAGACACACTGTACTTTTTTTTGTTGTTGGTTGGATGTTTAAGTAATTTGACATGGTTGCACAGAAAAATTAGGTATACATCTGTCCCCTTTGCAGTCATAATGTAGTTCAGTGAGGAGAGACCTAAAGTGTTCTGATTTAATGCTGGCTCATGGATGTGATGAACCTTAGCTTAGGCTCCCATCCTTGCTTAAAGGAGGCTGTCAACAACACCTGGGCTAGCAAGTTTAAACTTAGTCTGGGTACTACCAGATTGTTTGTGCAAACATGAGTCACTGTTATAACAGAATCAGATATCAACAAGATGGTGGTGATTTATTCACATTTGGAAGTCTGCCAGGATCTAAAAAATGTCTGTTTCTTGAAAATGTTTAACTTGACTCATCATCTCTAAAACTTTCAAAAAACCATAAAGTTACACCTTACTTACATAAACAGCTGAAATTGCCTTAAGCTGGTTATTGCAAGAACTTAATTTCTCTCCTTCCATCTTTACATTTGAAAGAAGTAGAATGCTGGATTGTGTTTTCAAGATGTGAATTTATTTTGCTTGAATAATATTTTTAATGAAATTATTACTTGGAAGATATTAACATCTTAATGTAATGGGAACTATTTTTTTCCCAGGTATCAACAGTGCTGGAGTTTGGCCGCATAGTAATTTATACTACCAGCCTTCGTGTGGTGAGAACCACTTTTGAAAGATGTGAACTGGTTAGAAAGATCTTTCAAAATCACAGAGTTAAATTTGAAGAAAAAAACATTGCTTTGAACAGCGATTATGGAAAAGAACTAGACGAAAGGTGCAGGAGGGTCTGTGAAGTTCCCTCACTCCCTGTTGTGTTTATTGATGGCCATTATCTTGGGGTAAGTAAAGCATGAGCTTATGTTTTATTCTGCAGTATGGAAGAACAGATTAAAATCTTGATGAATGAGAAACAGGTTTTTAGAAAATTGCTTGCAGTGCTGGAATGGTGGGAACAATCAAAGACAGAGGTCCCTTTGTGGTATGTGCTGCACCAATCCACACTAATAGGTTTGAGCTGAAGATGCAAAAGCTAGCCGGGGAGAGGCTATCAGGAGGGGAATAAGAGGCAGTAATGCAATCTAAGATATCCCATGTTTCTTAAAAAATAGCTTATCTTTGTAACTGAAACCGTGAAAATCTGGAAAAATGGTTTTTAATTCTTCGTGGGAAGCTGTATGTATGATTGACCCAGGAAGATGAATACACATAGTATAAGCCTCTCATTTAGTAATATCTGTGTTGAATATGAAACTAATAGCTTTGGGTATCAGACCTTAAACATTGAATCTTCAATGATGTTGTCTGTATCAGTAGATAATTGATTTAGGTGCAGAATTGGTTAATAATATTAAAAAGTCTAGCAGTAAAAGAGGGGGAAAACCAGCCCAACTCTGCAAGACAAACTCCAAATGGAAAAGTATAATCAGAATCTGTAGTCTGGTACTCTGGGTCTAAAAGCTTGCTGATATTGGAAATCACCTTTTCATTAAGGCCAGCCTGTACTTTCAACATGTGTTTCTCAGAAACTGAAAAAATCAGAGTTTAAAAGAAAAAGATTCTGGAAAGTGGTTACAAACAAAACAGTTTGAGAGCTCAGAGAAGGTGTTTGTCTTGAGTGATAAAGAACTAGCAATTAGCACCAACAGCAAGACTGTGATTTGTGAAGGGAAACTATACTTAAACACAGTGGGCTTATTTTGTTTGTACTGCTTAATGCTTTCATTTTCACAAAAGATTTAAGTAATGAAATGAAATGTAATTGGCAATCAGGCACAACTGATATTTGGCCTGTAGAAACACTCAAATCCCCTTTCCCCACTTTCTCCCTGTCTCCTTTCTAGCTCTCTGTGTGCTCTGGACGAGGCAGACTTCCCAATCCCTGTAACAGATGCATTTACTGGCACAGGGCTCTCCAGACCACTACAACAACTACAAATTGAATATTAGCAGACAGTGATTTTTACTTCATCATAGAGGTTACTTTTATCAAAAACTTGAGTTGGAGAGTTCTATAGACAGCCAGGAGCAAAAGTGCTTCATTCAAAAGCAGCTTAAAGTTCAACAGGATTCAGACTAAGATGTGCTCACCTAATTATCGGGTTAAAAATAAAAGTAGTGAGTTATGACCAGCTCCAAGAAAATCTCAGTATTTGTGTCATCAATTTATCAAAACAATTCAGTAAAATACTGCAATGGATTGAATAAGTTATTTGCTCAGCTGTAGGTGAAGCCTGATTACAGTCATCATGGTATGATAGATGGCCCGTTAATTCACTACTGATTTTTTTTTTTCTGAAGATAATGGGAAACTTGTCTGTTGATATAGAAGCAACAGTGTAACAAGCCATACAATCTCATTAAATCTATGTAAGTATTGTATGAGATATGTTGAAGAGGTATAGAAAGGAAGGCAACTGAATTAGTAAGCTAGCTCTTTGTGGGAGAGACAAATCTAGCTGTCTACCTACCTGCTGACAGGGAGTCAGCAGGATTTACCTCCTGTAGGTAAAAAAAAAATTAAGATAGAATTTGGTATTCTGGTTAACAGATGTTTATTACAGCATGGCAACTGCACTCACATTGTTTAATAGAAGGAAACAAAAAAAGTATTGATCGGCTAAAAAGCAGAATAAATCAGACTTGGGGGACGTTTTCTTTCTTCTTTTTCTATTTTTACTTAATTATTTGATCAGGCACATTGTAGTTAAATGGAACAGACTTTAGCTCCAGAAGAGGGATAAAGTTCCACTCTTCCATGTAAGAGTTGTATTATTTATGGAGAATCTGCTCTGTGGGCAGGGAGCAGTCCAGGAGACAGCTGCTCTGCTCACAGGCAGCATCCTGGCCAGTCCTTTGCTCTGCCCATGTGGCTGTCCCTCACCTGCGCTCTCAGATGTTTCTGCCCTCCACTGCTCTCCACTAATGGTCATCCTACTGGAGGGCACTGCTGCTTGTTTCAGCATCACTCTCTACTGTGCTTTAGTTGAGGTGAACTAGGATAGGAAAACCAAGTTCAGTGTGAGCAGAGCTAACTCAGGCAGCCCGAAGCATCTTCCAACAGGACCATGGCAGCTGGCAGGCCAATGGGAAAGGAGAGCTCGGGGGTGAACCTGTCACTACCACTGGCGAGGGACCTTTGACCACATACTCTTGTAAATCTGACAAAAACATTAATTTATGGCAGGTTTTATTTCTCTGTCTTAATGTAGCTTCGTAAGAGAGGTTGGCATTTATTCTTTCAGGAAGAGAAATAAGGAGGGGGGCACTTTGCATATTGAGAAGGTCTGGTGATAAAATATTCACCCCCCCGGCTATGTCAATGCCTGGTGGATGAGGCACATTGCAAAGACAATGGATCGGTGCCTCCAAAGGCTGTAAGCTGGCTGGAACCTGTGCTGGGCTTGTGTTTCATTAAAATGCGATTGAGAACTAATTACAGAATTTGGTCTCATTGGTAGCAGTGGCCATTTCTATAATGCTTTTATGATAACTATCTTCTGATATGCAAATACAACACAGAAATCCGGAAGCCTGGTTTGTTGATAAATTAATAATTCAGTATTTTTTTTCTTTCTCTTTTTCTGTCTTTCTTTTTAAAATTCTGAATATTTATTTCCTGGCAAATCCCTTCCTGAAGTAGGTTTCATGTAGCAATGCAAAGTAGTATCTATATTGAGCCATGCACCTTTCAATGAGTCATCAAAAGAAAAAAAAAAAACACCCAACCCCTAATTAAAATTTGAACAATTTTGAAAGGGGACAAGTTTATTTTTAGTGAGATAAATGTAACAAAAGCACCAGAACGCAGCATATGTGCATTTGATAGAGTGTACCATATCCAAGCTGTTCAAAAGCATGGACAAGATTGTTAGAGCACTGCAGGCTGCGTGGATAAATCTTCACCACAGCGTGGAATTTATCATTGCCTGCACAGGGGGAATGAAACAAACCCGCGACTTGGGCAGAAACAATAGAAAAATCATATATAGTTCCTGTCAGACCAAGTCATGCATGTTGCAGTACAGCAGGATTTTTAATCTTTCAATTCTTTCAGGACCGGATGATTGTATTTCTTGACACACACTGTATGAGTGTCAGCCTGTCAGGAAATTGCAGATTCTTTCTGCAGCACGCTCTTTACCAGCTGATCTAATCCCTCCTTTCCACCTGAGCCTGTCTCCATCTGAAATGGAATTATGCCATCTGCTGGGACACCAAAGCAGGATAAAAAATGACGTTCAAAAACCGGAAAGCCACACAGAAAGAAAACGGGAGCATTCATTTACCCTTTTACAAAAGCACTCAGGATCGTCAGAGGTTTATGTTATACAAAGACCCACTGTGCTGGAAAAGGGATGCACGTAAAAAAAGGCCAATAAAGTCATCCTGAGTAAACACATTACCCCATGCATAATGGGTTTAAAATACATTTATTTTATTTTTCACTTTAAATACGTGATTGAACTCCAGTATTCACTTGTCATACATACCTACTTGAATTTTTTTCAAATATGTGTATTCAATATTTTTTTCCTGGAGAAACTGTTTCCTATTTATTTTTCCTAGCTGTGATGAATCCACAACAGCATGAGATTTATAAAAAATTATTTTATATTACTCATCAATTACAATTATTTCCCAAGAATGATGAAACTATTTATGTAACCAATATTTTGAAAATACCTATGTAACATATTTTTTTTTTGTTACACTAGAATTAACAGTTTACTTTTTTCTGCTTTCAGTGGCCATATATGACTAGCAGCTCTCAATTGCTTCCATGTTCTGTTAGAGCAAACTCATTCCCCTTGCATTGACTTGACATGGTGGATATAAATATCTCTGTAGCAGTAAAATTATGATGTAATTACTGCATCGAGTTATCTAACATTTTCCCACTTGTTTCCTCTATTTTGGAATTTAACACTTCAGGAACAACAAGATTCAATTAGTCTGATAACTTTTTATACATCAACCTTTCAGTCCTTTGCATATCTAATCCAACATTTCTGTCACTGCACCCTATACTGCAGTGACGATTTTCTAAGTTTATGGGCAGATTTCCAGGCATTTAATCATACCCCAACGTGGGTCTGCTGCAAAAGGGCAACTCATTTTAAGGGGCTGAAGAGCATGTGAGCTTTGGGCAGAAATGGGGTATATACCGCTTGTCTCCTTGGTAAACCGCAGTGAGAACACGTGGCAGGTCCAGTAAGGGGAGACATGTGGTTGCATTCTGCCGCCTTACAAGAGGCCTCGCCTGTATAGTTAGTAAAAGTTTCTTTTTAAGCAAGTGATTGATGCAATATATCTGCACAGAAGATGTGTCCACAAGACATGTTTGCAGCGCCCTGCTAATTTTTCTCTGTGTATAAGGAAGGATGTGGAAGGGAGGCTGTTTCCCAAAATCAGCAGGTATTCTAGTACTGCCAAATGCAGAGCCAAGTATCTGTGTGTATTTCTTGATGAAGAATTACATCATGAAAATGGTAATGGGTTACGTTCAAGACAGAAGAGCAACAGATGGGTTTAGCGACAGGACAGAGCTGGGGCAGTAGGAAATGTAATGGATCTTGGATTTGCCCTAGTTCTGCGATTAGTGGGGCAACACCTGAAATATCATGTTAATTTCTGGACATTCTCAAAAGAAATTTGGGAAAATATTTTTAAGAATGAAAATAGTCTAGAAAACCTGCCAAGTGATTCAGCCAAGTCTGTGGCATTCTTTGCCAAAGAAAGGGCAAAGACCTGACTGTAACCGCTGGGTTCCTCCTCCGTGGCAGAGAGCTATTGAAGTTAGTGAATCAAGGATTCACAGTCCGGTGCTTTGAAATTTAATTGGCTACCAAAACTGAAAACTCACTTCTCACTGCTGCTTCTCTAAACGTTAAGGCCACTGTCCCTTGTTCTCCTTACGTGAATCTTACGAGGTACAGACTTGTTAATGTTTCACATGTGGGTAATTGTGGACTGAGCATGATCTAGGAAGAAAAGAAAGACATCACTTCACTTTCTGATCAGGAAGCAGCTATTGGACTTATTTAACAGCTGCTCTAATTACTCTATTAATTACAGACTCTGTGTGTTAAGGTTCACAGATCCAAAGGGAAGGTTAACCTCTGCAAAGTGTCTTTTATTCAAATTTCCCTTGAGGTAACCGTTGATCAGAAAAGACATACTGAAACTCTTAAAAACGTTGTCAGCCATTTGTACATTTGTTTTTTGATCTTAAAACTATAGTAATGAGGCTTTCCACTTTGAAGGTAACACAGCTGGCTGACTGGGTGTCATCTGAAATATAAATCCTTTAAAATATGAACCTATAATGGGAAACCTGTCAGAGTTTTAATCGTTCTGCTGTAAGAGCCAGTCAGCGTTACCATACAGCATCACTGTAGCATGGGACAGAAGTCAGAGGAATGCCTTTGCCTGCTGTTGCCGCAGAGAAGAGATCCCTTCCTAAATGGAGGCAAATCAAGGCTTGTCTAGCTTAGGGAATTTGCAGTGCTGCAGTCACATCAATAAAGCTGCAAATCCTTAATGTCTTTGCATCAGACGGCAGCGCAAGCTTTGTCTTAAGCTGCTGCAGTGTATGCAGTCCCAGAGCTAATACCCTCTGGGCCACCTTGGCAAACCCTTGCTTTATTGTGCCAATCACTTGTACTGTCTGATCCGTGTGAAAGCAGAGAAAGGCCAGCGGGCAAGTGTAAACTGGACCGACAGAGTGCTAAAAGCTGCCCTGCTTGGGGACACAGCGAGCCTAACGCAAATGTCGAAGCTCATGATCTGTAAGAGAAGAGTCAGCACGAGCGTGGCTAATGAATCTGAGTCTCCAGTCATCTTCTGTGACTAATTAACCACAACTAATTACCTTGTAAGATCTTTTTAAAACAAAAGTCTCTTTGAAAGTGTAGCACTGTAAGAGTAGCGTTCACTGAAAAAGAACACTTACTAAAATCCACTAAAATATTTATATTTTTCTCTTTCACCGAAATGAAAATCATCAAATAGAAAGTAAGAAATGCTTCTTTTTCTGTACAAAGCCAGAGAAACAAGACTTTCTGAAGGGAAACTGATCTTAGGGTGCTGTACAAAATCCTTTGCAATCTTTTGGTGGCTCTTAGTTGGCTTTTGGGCTGCAGACTGGTAGCCTCTGCAATCTCCAGCCACGCACTGTGATTGGCTGGACACTAACGCATACGTTAATGACACACACATGGTCTCCAGGAGCCTTTTTGTACCTCCCAGTAACAGGGGAGAGCAGTGCTGGGGCAGAATGCCTTGGCTAACTGTGGGCAGCTCAAAGTAACAGCATGTCTGAGCTGTGTCCCAGGATCCCACCACACCTCAGCTGTGTACCAGCAACCCACAACACCTCAGGCCTGTGCCAGCATCACACCGCACCTCCCAGCTCATGCTAGAAGCAAACCCAAAGATGAAATTTAACAGTGTGGGCATGCAGGGACCAGAAAACTGGGGCAGTGCCATGGCATCAACCCACCACCTGGCCTAGATGTGGCCAATAGCCCTTAGCAGCAGATAAGGGCTGTGGAGTTCCCTTCTGTGCCTCAGTTTTCTAAAGTTTTGTTGGTTTCTTCTGTAAGTGTTTGGTAGTATTTAGTATTTGGTGAAGTTGGTTATATAAGTGAAGTATAAGCATCCAAATGCGGTCCTCTAATTAGAAGAAAAGGGAAAAAGAAGTTTACATAATCTTTGACAATAATTTTGCCTGCAGTAATCTCTTAGCATCTACTTACAGGAGGAAAAAAAAGAAAAGCAATTCAGTACCACCTCTGTTCAGATCACAGAACCTCTCAGAGGCCTAATGTACTCAGACGGAATTGTTATTCATTGTTGTGTCTGGCTTTAATGTTGTTACAGTATTTTCATTACCCTTTTTCTCCTTGTGCTATGCATTAGGCATATTATGTCATTGCTCAGCTGACAAAATATTTGAAATACAATTTCCTCCTCTCATTTTGCTGCGTTCTCTGATGTGTTGTATATTCATATAATTGTAATTTTTGACATGGTAACTAGATGTATTTTTAATTCTGTCAAGAAACATACCCTGTAAAATCAGAATTTCCAAGCTATGTCACCTTTCACAAAAAGGCAGTGTGATATGACTTCTGATAATGAACTTCAGGCACTACTATCAGAACTGTGATTAGATATTCATCTCCTTCTAGCCTTCCTAAGGTTGACCTAATTATAAAATAATTTATGCAAGTCAAATTTGTCCTCAGGCTGTTTAAATTTTCAAAGCCAAATCTTCTAGTCCTCTCTGTTTTTTCATGCTAAACTGGCTGACCTTTTTCTTCTTCTTACTAATAGGGTGCTGAGAAAATTTTACTGATGAATGAATCTGGGGAACTGCAGGATCTCTTAACTAAAATTGAGGTAATTGTATATCTGCAAATAAATATAAAGAACGTACACTGAATATTTGTAATTGAGTACATTTTCTTTTTTACCACTTCCTTTGCTTCTCTTATAAACTGATAATCCCAAATGCCGCTTTGTTTTTCTTTTTGGAAGAATGATATCATGGTATCACAGCCCATTAAGTTTGAGGAAATGTGAATTGCTATAACATCAAACCAAAATGTGCATCTCTATTTTCTCTTGATTTTACCACAGCAGGAAAGGCAAGTCATTTTCCCTTTCCCATAACTTTTGACATCATCTTTGGTATTTAACCTTCATCATGCCATGGGGGAGTCAGGCCTCTTGTGTGGGTGCTGCACCACTTCCCTATGTAATGCAGTGAACTGCTGGGAACCTGCACAACCACATCCTGGCCTGACCTGAAGCTGGATATCTACAAAATCTGGGCAAGTGCTGAAAGTTTCCTGTTACAGCAATTTGCACAAATTTCACATTACAAGTTATCACTCCTTTCTCCATCCTTAGTTTGCCTTGTGCAAGTTCTGAAGTTTTCTGGGAAATCTTGCCTTTTATTGTGAACAGTTGATGCATCCTCCCTGACAACACTCGAAGCGTGGGTCTGCTCCCACAGCATTGCTGTAAGCTGGGATCTCCACCAGTCATCACTTCTCTGCTGCTCTTGTGCTGTTGGCTGCTCAAGGCATTTTCTCCTTTCCTTTGACTAGCCTGCAACAAAGATCGTTTTGAGGATATACGTGTCACAATGTTTGGGTTATATGGTTAGCTGTGTCCTTAGAAGAGTTATTTCAAAATCACCTCTAACCAAATTAAGATAACACATAAACTTCAAAAGTACGTAACATCAACATTAAAAATAGAAAATGAGGATATGATATTTGTAAAAGACACTGATGAAAGAGCAAAAGAAAAAAATACTGTCCCTGGAGAAGTTAATAGTAGTAGGAGTATTTTGCCTGATGAAGAATGGAAAGTTTATGAGCTACAAGACAAAAAAAAAAAAGTGCCTTTTTTGTACTCTCATCTGAGTTGTCAATAGATGAATGCTATTAGTGGCTTTGTAGAAATCTCTTCAGTTTTCTTGGTGAAGCTACAAGAGGGACTGTGTTGTCTGTTCATATTTTAGTATACTCTGGCAATAATTTGTGACTAATTTTTTAGTGATGCATAATTCCTCAGACTAACACTAGCAGGAATTTTATGGATTTTTGTTCTTCTTTTGTAAATAAATCTGTAAAGTTTTTACTCAACAGTGCAATGTTAAAGCCACATATCTGTGCTGTGGTAAGTACCCAGCTTGGTGCATCTTTCATTTCTCTGATAGAGTCGTTAAATAAACTAGCAACATGTTCAGCAAGTGAAACTTAAAAATGTCTTTGAAATCTCTTCTCTGTTGTCTTTAATTCAATACAAAATAGAATAAAATTATTGTTTTACTCAGGAAGTAGGATAATTGAGGGAGCCTAAGCCTTGCTTGCCCCAATTTTCTCCAGGTATAACTGTCCAATATTGTTGATCTTCCTTCTTTACATGTAAGGCTTTAGCATTCTACACCCATACATTTGACTACACTAATTATTTCCTTCTGCCTGTTTGTCAGAAGCTATGAATTGTTTTTTGATATGATCAACTCTGTTATAGGAACAGTATGCTGAAGCACGAGCATGCAAACACTAAAAGTCAAAACATCGTAACATACGGCATAGAAAATATAACATCAACATAAACTGCCCAGAGCTTAGATTCAGTCAATTGCAATACCTCCTAGAACTGATCTAGACTTAACTACATCATAGTAACGTATGCACGCTATCCTTTAGCTAACTGTTTTTGCAAGTATAAATGCAGGCTACTAAGGTATAATGTGACTGATGAATCTGCAATCTGACCATTGCATGTATGTCTGACCAAAGGAAGAGGCAGATGTACTGGTCCTTCACCGTGGTATTCCTTGGGATGGGGTGGTGGGTATTGCTCAAGATGGGAATGAGAATGTATATTTTCAGCTATCTCGGAGCCATCATTGTCCTGGAGCTTATGGTGATTGATAAGGTAATTTTTTGTCTTTTTCACATTCTTCTTTGAGCAGAGAGTCCAGCATCCTCAAGAGTGCCTCTCTTGTGGGGGCTTTGGTTTCCTGCCGTGCTCAGCGTGCCATGGGAGCAAGATGTCTGTGTTTCGGAACTGCTTTACAGACTCATTCAAAGCCCTCAAATGTACCGCTTGCAATGAAAATGGGCTACAGCGCTGCAGGAGCTGTGCAGGCTAAGAATAGCATATCCACATGTATAAACTGATTTTATGATACTGCACCAGTTTGTAATATGATTTTTAAAAATTAATCTGTTTATCCAGTTCAATCAATAAAAATTCATTTGTAGTATACTTCTGCTGGTTTGATCATTTCAGCCATTTAAACTTAGGTTGATGACCGTATAACGAACACCGAAATATAGCTCAAGACCAGTCCACTTATCACTTTCCTGAACAGTCACTACAGCTGGATTCTGGCCTGAGTTCTAGTGGCAACAGAAGAACAGAAACATTTCTTAAAAGTCCCATGAATCAGCTTTCTCTGTTAGTACTGCTATGTGTTTGGTACTAACCTATTTACCTTTGTTGTTAGACAAAGTTACATAAACATTTGACCTAGCAGATGTGGATAAGCATTGTTGTACTATCTCAAAGCTTTATGATCCTACATATCACATTAGATCTTACAGTGATGAAGTGAGAACATCAGATTGCTTTATAAGTTGCATACAAAGTAACTGAGAATGAAATTTCCGCTTTTTCAGCTTAGTAAATGTGGTTTGATGGCTAGCCTGGCACCAGTGTTTCGGGGCATGTTGTCTCCAGGAGTGCCACTGGCCTATGCTCAGACAACTCCAACACTGTACATACCATTGTCATTTTTGGTGGGTTTCCCCAATGCAAGCGGTTGTCAGCAATTAGCCCGACTGGACTGTGTGCTCTTCACATGGAACATGTTCCACTTTGGAAGTCCATTAGCATTCATGCACTTCCAGAGGGTACTTTTTAATGGGATATTTTAGTGGATCATCACCTCCTGCTTACATAGACCTTGCACATCTCCCTCCTGTTCCTGCTGCTGGTCTGTACTGACAGAAGAAATACAGAGGTTTAACAGCTTGTTGAAATTGGGTTTGGCTGGAAAAGTCTTCCATGGTAGGGATTTCGTCCTGCCCAAACTACTTTAGCAAATATTAATCCAAGTAACTTCTCACTCTTTGCCTCATTCCTTACAAAGCTAGACTGACTGGGGTTTAAGCAACAGCAGTTGGATTTATTTGATGCTGCTTAGTCTGTTGGGGGACCCCATTTCCCTTTCTTCTTCCTCATACAACCTTCCTTAATTTGTTTTTAGGCACAGTACAGTTGTGGTGTAAAGCAGGATAGCTACAAGTACAAAAAGCACGCCTTGCGAAGATAGCCCCTTCTGATAACCCTTTTCTTTCCAGATGCCTTATTTTCCTTGCTTGAAACAACAAAAAACAACCTCTCCTCCACCTCCTTTCCATTTCTAGATGTTGTAGCTGGTGCTGAAGAGAGGGATAACATGGGTTAACTTATCTTTTTGAACACTTGAATCTAAGGGACTTAGGCATATTCTATGAGATATTGAATGTACAGGCTTGAATGTGTTTGTAAGATCCTACTGCTCCTACAGCTTCAATAGTGAGGCTCAGAGGGAGTGTCTGGATCTTCTGCATAACATGAGAAAGATTAAATTTTTTACAGAGTCCATCCACAATGCTTAGCAGCACCCCATCTGTAAAACTCTGAATTGTCGATGTGCTTAACTTATTACTGCATGGATAAGAAGAAAAGAAAGGAAATACAGTTTCCTTCTTTAATTTAATACTGTCATGTAACCTCCATTTCTGGCTGATATTGCGGTTCAGACTGGTATGAGATGGAACGAAACGCAGCATAAAGAATACTACTGATGCTCAGAATGTCATCATTTCTGATGCATGAAAACTTCCTTTTTTTAGTTGTTAACATGCAATGAATCCAGGGAGTGAGCATATTCATAGTAGTGAATACCGCAATTAAGATGGCATAAGCAAATTTGTCCTTGAGGGAAATTACTATTGAAGAGAATGTCAGTGTATTTGTGATACTGTAATCCCAGTCTTCCCCTCTGAAAAGATGGTTTGCTTGATGAGATAGTCTATACTACCACTCTTCCCTAAAAGCCCCGTGTAGCCAAATTTCTGTAACTTATCAAAGTATGTTAAACATTTTCAGCGAAACTTAAATGTCCTTCATTGATCTAGAATAAGGGTTTGAAGCTGAATTTTCCACCTCTCAGGCAACCAGAAAATTACTTCTCTTCAGAGTGAGACAAATATACCAAATCCAGTTTCTTTCCTGATGTATCTCCAAGAGCCCTGAAAGAAACCTAGCCAAGGCACTACCTTTCTAACAGATGCACTTAACTCCTACAAGCAAAGATGAGGCAAAACCTCCTACAGCTTTTTCTCTCCAGTTATGTTTCTCTTGTAACAGCCTGCATGGAAAACAAATGTATAACAAAATATTTTTTTTTGCAAGATGTTTTTGCTGCGTGGTTTACCATCTTTACTAGAGTTTTGGGTCTGTCTTCTCAGCTCTCTCCAATCATCCGAGAAGCACTGAAGGTGACAGAATGAAAACATTACTCAGGCAAACCCAGGAGCCTGTTCAGGGATATGATGCCTTCTGGTATGAGATGTATCAGGTAGCCAGCAGTACAAGCTTTAAGCCAGCCTGAGAACAGACAAGGAATGAACCTCTGTTGATTAACACAGCACTGCATCTCTATTTTCAAGGAATTAGCACAAATATGCTCTGATATGACAAGTAAGACTCATCTAGCTGCATCTTTGTATAGGAAATATTCTATTTCTAAATACAAGCCCTGCTTCTCTTGTTGCTGGCCCTTGTCGCTACACTGAGGTAAGGATCCAAGCAGGTGTTCTCTGGCTGACAGCTCAGCATTAACATATATGAGAGTAAGTATCAGAAAGCAAGGTAATCCTTAGGTTGTCTGCTTTGTAAAGTAATCTTTTTGATCCTGAGAAAGGAAATGCTTTGGAGTTCTCAGTCCTGTAGCTCACAGCAGGCTTTCCAGTGGGCTATGTATTCCCCATACTGATATCTGATATTCTACAGCCATCAGCTGGCTTGGCTTTGCCATGATTCATGTCCTAGAACATGACACAATGCAACCTGTTCTCTGTTTTTTATAGAAATCTAATTTTTCACTTCCTTTTTTCATGGGCTCTAGCTACTGGTTACTTTCACAAAAAAGAACTGAAAAAGTAGAAACTGAAATGCGACAGGAAACTGGCTTTCACATCAGGGCCATCTGAGGTCTCACTTAATTGAAACTTCATGGATATAAGTGGAGGAAATCTCATGGCAAAAGCTCCTACTGACTGACAAATAAAGGAATTGTTTTATGTATAAGCAACAAAGACTCTGTGACTGTTGCTCTGGGAATTGTATATATCACGGTGACTAAGTGGCTAGACAAATTTGTTACAGTATGTAATGTCCTGTGGAATACACATGCTTTAGTGACTTCGTGACAATTCTGAAAGGAGAAAACTTTTAAACTAACTTTGCCTAACTAGACAAAATTAAAAAAGAAATAAAAAGAGTAGTTAGAACAGAGGGGGAAATGAAGTGGGGTAAGACAGAAAATGCAAGACTGCTATGGATTACTTTTTCTGGCAAAGTTTTGGAAATGGAACAACTGCTCTTTGTGAGGAAGAGGAAGACCTATATTTTCTAAAATGACCTATAATAAACCTATGCTTTCTAAAATAAAATTAAGTGCTGATGTGGTAAAGACTTGCAAGCAAATTCTTTCTCTCTCCTTGCATTAATTTGCTTGGGCATGATGAATAAGGAAATAATTGCATTAGAAGGAAATGGCTGTGAAAAAACCTTGCAGTTTAAGCTCCTTCTAGCTTATCAGCTCTATTTTGAAAAATTGGTTTCAAATGAGCTAAAAGATTTATGAAATCCAATAATTTTTCCTTTCAAGAAAAGCCACACTGCAATTAAGACATATACTGCCTGTCTCTCTTTGAGGCCTGTACTGATGGACAGATCATCTGATTGAAAACTAGGGTTTATTTAAAAAATCATTAAAATCAACAAAAATCATTATCCTTTAGTGACCTGAAGTTAAAAGTGACTATTTTACTTTGTAAGTATTAAATCTGGTAGGCGTTTTCTTTTCTGTCAGGTGTGGGAGAAATTTATCTGTGATCTCGAGTCAGGTAAATTGTAAATGAGTGAGGATGAAAAATCTACAAAACATTGTCTACATCTGAGTACTCTCTAAGCTAACTCCCAGTACTAACTTTATTCTGTTTTTGTTTGGGCCTCGGCCCCTTATTGGAGCCAACAACTGAGACTTTGGAGAAATCTAGATTGTTTTATCCTCAAAGTTCATTTGCACATTAATTTTCCCCATCATATGAGACATGGGAATAGCACACAGTAGGAGAGGGTGGTTGTACTCCTGCAGATTGCCTCCAGACCTGTGGGGTGATATATTAATGTTAAACATTATGCATCAATAGAGCTGCACTGGCAATGAGTGCTTTATGCTGCCTAAGTGATCTAATCAGACAGGCAGGACATAAGATCAATGCTCCAGCGTGCAAACTTAAAGGACTCAGTAAAAATGTCTTTTTTTTTATTGTTGGTTTTTTTTGTTGTTGTTGTTAAATGTAAGCACAAAAATAATAAACAGTCATTATCATTACTCATTTATTTAAGATATTGCAGTCATTGCTTTTAGAATTCCAGGAGAATCATGATCCTCTCATTACAGCTTGATGGTAATAGCGGATGCTGATATGTTTTCCTTTTCTTCACAATCACAGAATAAAACTTACTATGATATTATCAAACAACAGAACTGTACTTTAAAACCTAAGTAGAATACTATTATCATTATTATTGCCTCCATCAGTTAGGATCTCAGGAGAAGCAAGGATAACTAAAGCAGCATTAGGAGACAAACCTTTCAGAAAGTTTAGTCTGTAATCCTCAGTGTTTTAGACAGACCCATCAATGTGCTTTCTGTGGGATGCAGATTTTCACAACAGGGCCCCTTTCTATTCAATGTCGCATTCCTGTGATACCCCTGGTGCTTTCTTCCATGTCCCACATTCTTTTACCAGTTTGTGACATAATGATCCTAAATTGGTCGGTCTTTTCTCAAAGAATTTGGTTGTGAATAAATGAAATGTTCATGTCCTGTATCAAAGAAGAGTTAGTAATAAAATAAATAAATAATATAAAATAAAAGCCACCATATCCGCTCTTTTAGGACATACTTCATGAGCAATATGGTTCAAAAAACCCTATAATGTTTTTCTGCATTTATTCTCCACTCCTTTATCAGGTCTATGATGGCAGTAAGTCTTTCCTATTGCACCCTATACTTTTTGTAGAGAATCTAATGCTCAATAATGCCAAATATGTGATGCCTCTCTTCACATTTACCTTCAGCCAAGTTGGTCTATGTGCTTATTGCAGGATTTATAGCCTTAGGGCCTAGCCACAAATCCTATTGTCCTGTTTTGGAGATTTCCTGCCATCTGTCATTGCTGTACTGTAACTTATTGTCCAGAATACCTTGTTGTACCATAACCTGGGTTCAGAATTTGATCCTAGATTCACTCATTTCATCTCTCTCTCTCTCAAACAGCCTATTCACCCTGCTTTAACAGAAGTAGTTTATTCCACCCTGCTCTTGTAAATCCTCAGCTGGTGTCTGCCTTTGTCCTCCACTCCTCCTGAGAGCCACCTTGAGTGAAGCTGTCCACATCCTGTAACTGTCTTCATCCAATCTACATCTGCAGAGGAACAGCATAAAGCCAAAGTAGTCAACATATTTTTTTATTTTTCTGCTTCACTTCATAATGAGCTTCATGTTCAAGAGATTTACTAATTTCCCAAAGAACTTGTTTCCCAACATGTCATTTCATGTTGATATTAGCAGTAATAATTACAAACTGATTAAGGACTTCTTGTCTGTGAATCTGGAAGTATTTCACGAAGAGTGAAGAACGGAACAGTAATTCTGAATGGTAAGTCAGTTTTATATTACTGTTTTTACAGCCCTGCTTGCCTCAGAAGCACCGAGGGAGACAAAATTAATCTCAATCTCCAGACAAAACCAATCACTATTGTTGCTCAGATTCATGTAAGTGTTATCAGGCAGAAATTGGAATGCAGTAGGTCTTCTCCTAAAAAAATTTTTTTGACGCATTTCCTCCCTTTTTTCAAATATAATTTTTTTCCAAAAGCGTTATATCTGAAAAACTAGCAATTTCTGACTTCCTTCTTCAGCTGATGTTATTAAGCACCTAGAAAAAACCAAATTGTTAAACATAGCTGTAATATATTTGTTTTAATTTTTTAAATCTCATTGTGTATAAAGAAGAAATATGTTGTAAATTTAAAATTTGAGCTTCCTGTTGTAAACTTGCTAGCTAACACTGAACACCAGATTCACCATGTCGTCACTGTTTCATTAGAGATAGACATCAATAGTGACATGCTGGTAGCAAGTGTGGTAACTTTTTTTGGTTTTTATCAGTATTTGATTCTCTGACATTAAAATACTATTAATATTTGCAGCAGTCATTACATTCTGAGTGCTTTTTACATTATAACTCAGAAGGATCATATCATGTTTGCAGAAGCAAGGATTTATGTTTCACACTTAGAGAGGTTGTCACAGGGTTTTTGGAAAATTTTTTCAAGTTTGAGCATTTGTGCTTAGTGATACTATTTTTTCTACTGTAAGCTGCAAATGAAACTGGATGCAAGTATTTTGCCATTTCACACAGAGCAATAAGAATTTTTAAGTGCTGTTTTTATTGACCAGATACTGGGATATGTCTTATCCATGAACGATCACTGTTACCTCAATTGCAAGAGAAAGAGCTTAATGATGACATGTGCATTGGCCGGATACTTCGTCTAATGGAAGGAAAAATAACAACCACCCTTCATGGGTGAAATAGTTTATGTGTTTTGCAATCAAATGAAATCAACCAAATTAAGATTATTAACTAACTACATTTTACCTTCCTACTCTCATGCACTTTTGTTCTACAGCTCGATATGTATGCGAACTGTTCAGAATGTTTTCTTTCATTTGAAGGGAGATTATGAAAAACCAGTATTGTTTTCCACAAGTGACATCAGTTATTGGCTAAAACCCCACATAGCTGAAAACAAAACTCAGAATAATAAAGCCCTCTATACTTCCTTTGTTTCTGAAGAAAGTAAACCAGACCCTTGTCCCCTTTTTCTCAGCAATTTGCTTTGCTAGTCTCTTGATGCCATGTGGCACTCGTGTTTATTGCAAAATTCTCAGAGGCCAAATGTATTTGGAAGAACCCTTCCCTGGTACAATACTTGTGACTTGCTCTTGACTTTACTGGATCAGACCAGCTCCCGTTCTTCATTAGCACTTTCCTAGAATCATAGAATCATCTGGTTGGAAGAGACCTTTAAGATCGAGTCCAACCGTTCACCCTGCACTGCCAGGGTCCATAAACCATGTCCCTCAGCACCACACCTACACATCTTTTAAACACTT
>NW_010406384.1:26217-31657 GCF_000710305.1 Buceros rhinoceros silvestris | reverse complement strand
CCGGGGGGGGGGATTTCACCCCCTTCCTGGGCAGCCTGTTCCAATGCTTCATGACCTTCTCTGTAAAGAAGTTTTTCCTGATATCTAACTTAGACCTCCCCGGCTCCTCCTGCGTGGGACATGGTGAAAGACTGCAGAACCTCAGGTGAGGCTTTGGGTATTGCATTATGCCCCACATACAACCATGCCTTCTCCAGCCCGCTTGCAGCGTGGCACAGTGAGTGAGTCTTGGATGCCGTAGCACCTTTTGCTACTGCTCTTAATCTACTGCCATTAATTGGCCAAAATCTGTGCCGTAACTAGGAAAACAAGTCAGATCTTAGGTAATGCTTCTGTGTTTCACAAAATAAACTTAACTACTTGTCATGTTACTCAACCCAAACGTGATTACCATAATTTTTTGTTACAGTTCTGAAGTATCTTCTTTAAGCATTTTTCTTCATATGATCTTTTTTAAGCTTAGAAATTTTTGCTGCTAAGTCTGTACACACCTACAGCTAATATAAAGCATTTCAAATAAGAAACAAACATTTTTTCACACCTAAAAATACAAAGGAAATTTAAAAGCTATGTGAAGTATTCGCTTTAGAACGAGATACTGGATGAGTTCTGTTACATTTTCTCAGTAACAGCTTCTTCATTTCAGAAAAAACTATGCAGAATAACATTGTTGATATAAAATGTATATTTAGTCAGTAGCAGTGTTTTCAGTAATTAACAGTTGTCTAGTTATGACATTAGATGCGGGAGAGAGAAGCCTACTCTATTGGCATAGTTCAGTGTGAAATAAAAAAGCTAAGGTGAACTTGTTTAAGATATTCTAACCTAAAAGATCAATAGCATTGTGACTGAACACAAATTAATCCTATTAATTTAGGTCACATTGTACAGAATATAATCTAGTATTCATATGTCTATAGGGGTGTGTAGATATCTTTCTCTCTCTCTCTGTCTATCCATCTTTAATTTTATTCAAATAACAGTTATATTCTTCTCTGACTCCTGCTCCAACAATTTTAGGTACTATAACCCAGAAAAAACACCTGAATCTGAGACCTCCTTTAGCTTCTGGGAACTTTTCCCTCCTTCAGACCCCATATCTCAGTAGAGCAGCTGGATAAACTCAAATTTTATTATTCTTTTGTTCTTCTATGCTGAGTTGTTCAGAGGCTGCTGATTTTAAGTGACTGAGCTTATTGAAAGAGGCTGAATACCTCCTCACCATCTCTTCAGCAGAGATATATGTGGCAGAACATTGTGAACATGTCCAGATCGACTTTTGGGGATGTCGCCAAAGCCACTCTCAACATCAGACGCAAGCTCTGTCCTGACAGTGGTCTGAAAGTGTGATATTGTGCAGGGGTGGGGACTGTCCTCTAGGACATGGTTTGTCACATGCCCGATGTGATTGCTGTCAATATAACCTTAGTGTAATGAACATATGTTCTACGTGGTCTAAAGATATATGCAACAGAAGCCTGCAGGCAGAGTTTGCGGTTTTTTGTATAACTTGTATCTCAATTTACCGGATGTCTGCTGGAAATATAATACAGCAGTGAAGAATGAGTCCAGGAAGTTCCTGGAGTGTGTGGAAGACAACATACTGACACAGCTGGTGAGGGAACCAACCAGGGAAGGCTTCCTGCCGGACATGTTGTTCATCAACAGAGGAGGATTTGTGGGTGATGTGAAAGTTGGAGGCTGTCTTGGCCACAGTGACCATGAGATTATAGAGTTTTCAATTCCTGAGGCAGTAGGGAGGGGAGGGGGAGTCAGTGAAATTGTCACTTTTGACCTTTTTAGGAGAATGGTTGGTAGGGTCTCTTGGGAGAGAGTACTGAGGGGCAGAGGAGTCCAGGAGGGCTGGACAATCCTCAAGAGGGAAATCCTCAAAGCTCAGGAGCAGGCCATTCCTGGTGAGGTGTAAGACATGCCAACAGGGTAGACCAGACTGGCTGAACAGAGAGTTTTGGCTGGAGCTATGGGAGAAAAGGAAACTCTATGGCCTATGGCAGAAGGGGCAGGCCACTCGGAATAACTATAAGGGTTTTGCAAGACTGTACAGGGAGAAACTAGAAAGGCTAAAGCCCATCTAGAGCTTAGTCTGGCCACCACCATAAAGGACAACAAAAAATGTTTCTATAAATACATCAACACCAAAAGGAGAGCTAAGGTAGTTATCTCTCAGAGGTGAGAGAGAGACAAGTAACACATAGCCTGCTGGTGAGACAGACAGATAGGAACAAGGGATAATATTATTTGAAATAAACCCAGTATTACTTTTGACTTGATATTTTTGGTGTCTAGTAGAATTATGAATTTTAGATTACAAATTTGTAAGGTGTATTACAGATTGTTCTTGAGGATCAAGATACAACGTATCCCCCATTGCAATTGAATTGATTATCTTCTCTTTTTGCCTCAAAAAGCGATGAGTAAACCGGAAAACTTGTATTCTTGTGGTGTTTGAACAGAGCAAGCACAGTCTGAGTTATCCTGGTTATCCTGGACTACGTACATTCATGGAGATTGTAGGACAATCCTTCTCACAAAGGACCATGTTCAGCTGCTTACTCACCTCTAGTGCTCTCTAATCAGACTCCACCTAGCAAATGTCAATTATTACGTATGAAAAGACACTTAAATTTGTGAAATTTAGCATGTTAAGTAAAATTTTAACAGGAAACAGTGCTTGGCCGTAATAAGCAGAAGCTGTGTATTCAGTTGTCTTTTAGATCTTTAAAAGAGGGATCTTTAAAAATCTCTCCACAAATGGATATGTTTGCATCAGTCATTTAATTTTAGTTTCTTGCCACATCCAAAGCAGGTTTGAAAGAAACAATATTTATTTATGTTCCTAAAATAAAGCTGTTTCAAACATTTCCCATGTATTTAGCTAGATGTTTATAGCCTTTCAGTCACTGCACAAAGGACAGAGTCTTACCTGCTTTTCTTTTCTTTTGCCCATATTTATCTCATCTCAAGGACAATGGGAGTTTGTAAACTGTTTTGTCTTCCAGTGTGTTCTCAGAGGAACAATCTAAGAGTCTCTTATGGAGACCTCACATCTTGCTCTCTACAACCCTGGAAGGCTCCTTGCTGCATTTTGCTGTGTTTGCTAACTTCCCAGGTTTTCTTTCTATTACAGAAATTCTTCAGTCATTTTCTTTCTTTTATACCAAAGAACCTTGAGTTTTTCACTGAGATCTGTGTTTTCTCTTTGTCCCGGTTTGAGCTAAACTTCCTGGTTTGGGCTGAAACTTCCTTGTTTTGTGTTCTGGACAAATGGGAATTATTCCCTGCAAGTGTGATGACCCCACATTTCATTGGTTAAAAGAGGGTCAGGTGCACTGTTACGTGTTAAGGTTATAAAGCGGCACGCAGGGAGGAACCTCCCTCTCTCGGACTTCCGCACCTGCAGCAGGGAGCAGCTCCTCCAGACTGCTGGATGCCGAAACCAGGCCCGGGAGCAGCCCTAGCAGCACCCCCTCCAGCCTGCTGGCTGCCGAAACCAGGCCCGGGAGCAGCCCGAGCAGGCCGCGTCCAGACTGCCGGCTGCTGAGTTGAGCCGGAAGCCCAAAGGTCTGCCTGCATCCCCCGGATCGCTCGTCGAGGTCCCGGGCAGCGGCACGCAGGGACTCCCACGAACCGACCTGCCGACCGGCCAGCCCGAGAGCAGCCTGAGGAGACTAAGCCGAGGCCTGAGGCCCACACCTCCGGATCGCCCGAGGGGTGGCTACCTCGGTCCCTTGACCCTTAACACTCTACTGAAAGAAA
The DNA here is from genome assembly GCF_000710305.1 of Buceros rhinoceros silvestris. Lineage (NCBI taxonomy): Eukaryota > Metazoa > Chordata > Aves > Bucerotiformes > Bucerotidae > Buceros > Buceros rhinoceros. The sequence continues at coordinate 27,880 of NW_010406384.1, read as the reverse complement.
ATAAAAGCAGCAGCTACTTTTCTGGTCTGAGCTAGGGCAGAATAACATCACACAAACCCCTTGGATAGGGAATTCCATAGAATTTTGCAATCGTTGAATTTGTTATTTGCTGAACATTTTTATGTTCTGGAAGGCAATTGCTCATCTTACTATGACCAGTTTCTGTCTGAAGTACACCATGAAAGTTAAGCCTTATCCCTTGGCTTCTAGACCAGTTCCTTTTGGGTGGCCTTGACTCATCTTTAATTTCTACTGTGTCAGTAATCCAGCTAAGATCATTAAATAAGCAAAATTTGTGTAAAATATGTATTATATAACAGTAAAATTCCTAATGATTTGAATAATGAAAAGGTATTTTGATACAAAACATTACTGGAATTACAGTCTTCTAAAATAAGTGAGGAGGGATTATTTTAGAATTAATTGATTTTTTTTAATAGCATGAACAATGTACCTGATTAAATCTATCAGAACATCATAACACATGGCAATTGCTGTCTCAGGCCAAAGTCAAAATATTAAATGCACATTGAAACTAAGAGCAATCCCAGAAATGGTATTTAAGTAATGCTGATGTGTAATTTCACTGAGGAAGTCAGACAGATCTCTGATGATGCTGTGGTCTCATGTGGACTGTAATAAAGAAACAATGAGTTGACTTGAACTGTAGCATTAACTGTGAATGTCCTTTCTGTGAAATTATGATGTTCCTGGGTTTTAATTTTTTTTTTATATCTTATGATATTGAAACAAATCACTATCCAATACAAAGGAATTAATAATAGTTACGCAAAAAGCCATGTCTGTTCTTAATTTAACACAATTAATGCATAACTTTTGTTTCTGTGAGCAAAAAGACCTAACCCAGGAGCTGTCTGATAGGCAAATCAGAGTACACAGTGAGACCATGAGGCCTCTAATGGGAAACAATTATAATGCCTAATGCTGAGGTTTCTTCTTTTACTTATGCCATGGGACGTTTTGTGGAGCTTTTAGCAACTTTAGGATTTTTAGTACTGTACCTTCTGCTGCAAACTCTTCTTTGTATTACCGAAGGAGGTCTTCTACAGCAATTGAACTTGTAAATACATTTTTAAGATAGATTTTTGGCAGCACTGATTTCTCTAAAAGAAATTAAGGATTTGAGACTGGTACATAGTAATAGCTGTAAATAAGACAGAGAGTGCTCAGAAATGTTGCCTAGATGTGTTGAAAGTTATTTGATCTGGAGTAGTAAGTTGTTGTTCTATTTTTACTCCATTGGAAAAGGTCATGGAATCCTGAAAAAATATTCCTGGCATGTGACAGACTGCCCATAGTAATCATGCAAAGAGGACTTGTCTTCATGACTAAATGCAACAGAAATTGTGGCACAGCAAAAGAGGCACTGAAGGACCTTTAGAGCAATCCTGAAATAAATGATATTAGAAACAGGGGGAGAAGTGTTATTTAAGTACAGGAAAAGTAGTGATAGGTGTGAGAAGAAAGATCAGCCAAAAGATGCCATTGCTTCTCTCTAACCTTGCTTAATTATATACATACATATATATATAAATGATGTAAATAAGATGGAGATTGAGAAGTATGGTCAGCAGGACTCAACAGGCAGCAAAACCATTCCTGTTTCGAAAGAGATGTTGATTTCCTTAGGATTTTAAGTTCC
>NW_010406384.1:0-26117 GCF_000710305.1 Buceros rhinoceros silvestris | reverse complement strand
TTTCTCCTCTCAGGCTCCCTGTTCCTGTCTTAATTTTAGCTGCTCTAAGCGTAAGATTTAAGTGCATATCATATATCACAAGAAATCGGTTTCATGCATTGGATGAATTTTAATGATGTTGTGGAAGACATCCCCTTTTTGAGGGTTCTTGGTGACTCAGTGCAATAGCTCACATGCCAAAGCTGTGTAAATATCCCTTAGCATCACTTGGCCCTAAATCCATATAATTTTCTTGAAAGAAAATCCTTTCTGCTTAGATCTTTCACATGTAACATCACATGTGGCCATAGTATCTGCACTGACAAGACTTGGTCTATTATGTTACCCAGTATATCAGTCTGAAATTTGACACAAGGTAACTACGTAACCTCTGCAATATGACACACATTGGAACCATTACCTCAGCAACTCATGATCACGTGGAAAGTGAACACAATACTGACTGTCAAAAAAAAAAAAAAAGCTGATGCTAGCCTCAGTTTGGAAGGTACCTTGACAACTTTGGCATACATGTATTATAGATCTCAAACTAAACAAGAAGGTTTTGGAATATGTTGGAGATTTGTCAGCGTTCTGTCCTCAGTGATAAGATGATACGAATCAAAGAATGAAGATAAATAATTTGTCTATTGTTAAATCCTTGGAAAACTGTGAAAGAACTGGATTTTCAAAGTAAACTCTGCTTCCTCCCATCTTGAACTGAGGAATAATAATAATAATAAACAAATGGATAGGATTTTACTAGTAGAGCAATAGAAGAGATTGCTTATTCATGAGAAAAAGGAGAGAATATGTATCCTGCCAGTAATTCCAAATGATCAAATTTCATTCTGGAATTAAAATGATCATTAGCAATATTGGCAATGAACTGCATGGATTAGAAGAAATATCGCTGATGATATGCTAAGAAACGGTGATGTCACAGCTTTGATGAAAACAATGGAAACAGGATCTGGAAGGCAGTAGAGGAAAATGTTCTTCCTAATATTACTGTAAATGAGAACCCATCAGAGTAGGTAAAAGTCCATGTGAGATATGCCGTATATTATGAGAGAACTTTTGTCCCAAAAGCGTTTTATTGTCAGCAGTTTTACAAGATACCAGAAGCGATTCAAAACAGTTAGGAAGATCCGTAATGATCGTATTGTTCACATGTTGTACAGAATTTGTAGTCACACTGAGACAGCTAGTGATACCATGGACATGTCATTACCCAGTGTTACAATACACTTTTGTCATAGTGTTGCCTTTTCCGTTAATAAAAAAACACACAAGAACAAACCCCCCCCAGAACCTGGCTGAACTTGCTGGACGTTCAGGACTGTTTTCAGCAGTCCCTCTTGTTTCTGATCCAGGCAATGCAGCTCTGCAAGTTCAGCCTCAAGCTCTCTTTTATCACAATGGCAAAAGTGTCACTGTTTTTCCCAGAGCTGCTCTTGCTTCTTGAGGGCTCATAGCTGATGCTGTGTGCTGCAATGTAAGAGGGAAAGGTCTGTTTACTCGCCTGCTGCTTTCTTTGCTGGCAGCACAATTCCCCATTTCCCTATCCTATTGCTCGGAAAGCTTGTGTCGCTTTGATCAAAAATGAATCATAAGAAAAAGGCACAGTAACATGAGAGAAGCAATTTCTGTTTGAATAAGAAACAGAATCACTGTAGTTCCAAAATCTTCAGGACAGTGTAAGGTTAAAAGTGAAGGACAAAGCCTCCAGCTCTGGAACAATGGGTTTATGTTACCACAAGAATAATTAGTTGTCTGTGGGAAAGCGCTGCTCTTTTTCAAAGGAAATCCTTTGCACAGAGATAATCCAAACCACACTACTGGTGGACAAGGATATGTCTCCTGAGCATCAGCAGAAGCCGAGTACCTTCATTCACAGGTGATTACACATAAAAAGAGGCATCCCAGGCCAGGTTTAAAGGGACAGATAATGAACTAGCACAAAAAGGAGCCACTTATTTTGCTCTAATGTCTCTTAAAGCATACCTTAAAAGAATCTTCTTCAAAGAAATAGTCTTTCTCAGCAAGTCAACCCAGAGGAACAAACAAATAGACTGCTGCTGTTGTGTTTTCTCTTCTGACACAGTTAAATATTACTGCATTTAAGTTAACAATAATACATTAAAATACATTTTAAAAATTCTCATGATTATTTGGATGATTTGGTTTGAAAACATAGCAGCAGATCCATGCTGTTTGGATAACTAAATACGTGCAGATAATCTCTTTCAAAGTGAAACTGTGCCTTAGAATATCTTAAGTAGCTCACGGGCATGTTAATTATACACAATTATATATAATGTATGTACTATTGATGTAGCATCTGTACATATGCGTACATATATAAACAGTAATGTTTATACCATGAGCAACTGTATAGGCCTCTTTAAGCTTTCCTTTTCATGCTTTGATATGCATCATCGACTACTTACCATGCTCTTATTTAGAGTGCATGCTTTTTAGGACACTGAATCATCCTTTTTGCTTTCTGTGAAATAAATTTGTTGGGAAAAATGCAATAAATAACAAGAATATTTACAAATAACATTATTTTTATATGAGCTTATCATTTTTCTGAAGTCTTCCAGCTCCTCTCAGAATTGAATAAACAAGAACAACCATGATTTAGTAAGACAGAGATTATTTTCCCTCCAGACTTGGCTCTGAAACAGAGCCAAACTAAAACATTATCTTTACAGGGCATTTCTGCATTCTGGCAAGAGAAGGCAGATTATGACGATGTCGATGAATTCATGTAGGAAGTTATCAAGGTAGAGCTGTCTTTATTTAAAAAATACTTCTTGTCATACAGCAAAAGCATGAAAATATATCAATCACTGATGTTGTTAGGAACTGTGGATGAAAAAGTGAAGTAAAGTGTGCTTGAATGGAATAAAAAAAAAATTCCCAGTAGATTATACTTCTCCTCTGTAACAACAAATCCTGCTACTACAGTTTTCATTCAGCAATGATGATAAATTCATATCAGATAAATGCTTTAATAATAATTACTCAGATTTCAGGTTGGGTTACACGGAGGAAAAAAGCTGTTTCTGTTCCTAATTTCAAAACAATGTTGTTTCTCATGTTCCTTTTCTTTCTTTCCTCCATCCTCTAACCCCTCATTTACTAGGCACAGCACTTCAAACGTGAACTAAAATGTCCTGCGAGGCATACTGAGCTCCTGTAATTCCCCCTGAAACACCTTTAGCTAAAGAAAAGATGTTGAGTGTAAAACCTGCTGATCCTTAGAGATGACTTGGAGGACATTTTGCCTTTTAATAGCTCTATCTCTTGCCAGACTATAATTCACTTACATTTCTGTCAACAGCCTCATCAATGTATGACTATGACTTTCATGAAAATTACTGTACTATAAAACTTTCCTTACTGTCTGATCTTAATTGATTGATACACAGGAGGAGAAGGACAACAGAATCATGTTAACATAATATTTTGCTCTCTGGTCTCCATAACTCTGCTAGGGAACAAAATGACAGGCGGTACCTTTGCAAATGAGTTTTACATGCCTTTGAAAAGATGGTAAGCCAAAGGGCAAGTGACCTTAACCAGCAGAAATCTACAAAGATATCTTAGAAAGGCACCTGAAGTGAAACATGTTTGGGCTGGGGTTGGTCAGTCAGTCCAGCCCTTGCTCTCGTGAACAGGAGAGTTCATACACCAGGGACTGCTTTGCAAAAAAACCAAAACGCTTTGAGGGGTCTGAGCACTGGGAAAGCACAAACAGCCTACCATTTTCTGGGGGACACAGACAGCAATATTTCAAACAGCATTGCAACATAGGAAGAAACAGGTATTTTTGACTGTGTACGTTAGGTTAAGTGGATCACACAGTAAATGACAACAGAATATTGAAGACATTTTGAGAATGGCTTCGGCCTTACCCTGAAGAAAATTGTATTTTTGTGCAAGTTGTGCAAAACAGGCGGAAATGAAAGCATATTTGCCCCTACGTGGAAAGCTCAACTTGCATTGACTGAGTCAGTGTGTGGTCACATTGGGATCGGGTGGTAATGAGGGAATTTAAATAGCTTCGGCAAAATTTGTGAAAAGACAGATGTTGCAGGGCTGGCTGTGTTCCTGCAACATGATTGTCATAATGTAATTTCCCGCTGGAGTGTTTCACATCATTGGAAGCCCAGTTAACCAACTAAGCTTTGCTTCCAGCAAGCAGGACTAGGAATGCACTGGTTTTCCCTAGGGCAGCTACTTGCTTGTTTTATGCTTGCAACAACAACAAAAAAGTCGTTTTTTTCAACTAACTGAGCCAGAGCACCAGCACTTTATACTTGCAAGGCTTTAAAAAGAGCTCATTCTGTATATTCATGATGTCTCGTATTGCCAGTGCGCTCTAATGCTTTCCTTTCAAAATGACACACTCAGGATTTTTCACCCCCTTTGCTGGGCAGCACATAGCATTTATTTGTGAGTCAACCGTCTCCCCCTTCCTCCAAGCTACTTCCAAACCCCACTGTTTCTTTAGCTATACAGTTCTATGATCACTCTTTTCAGGACCTTAGATCTCTTACCTAGGTGACACAACTTATTTTTCTTCCCTTGATTCTCCTGTTCCCCTTATATCTACCAAAACCAGCTCTACCACTGTCAACTCCACATACAGAGCATCCTTTTAATTCTTTAAAGAGTTGAGGGAAGGCACCAAAAGTGCTCTGCCCCTGTGATAGCTGGTCTGTCTGCTCTTTCACATGGATGGAAATGCGTTGAACATTGCATCTATTAAAGAACAAATCTGACAGTAAAAAATTTAGATGACTACTCTTATTATTGGAGAAACAGTCCCTTGGTTTTGTCCTACCTTTCTCTAAGACCTGTGGCTGAATTTTTTTACGATAGTGGTCTGAAGGAAGATGATTCTCATTTGTATCAGCTACATCATATTTAGTCCAGCCATTGATATTTCTTTCCTATGTAAGCCATGTGCATTGCCAAAGATACCGTGAAGATTCTTCTCATTCGAATGACTCAAGTGTTTTAGAGGATGATGTCCATTAAGGCAGAATCTATACTGGAAATTAATTTAACAAGTGGTGAAGATCTGGAGCTCTGGATTACTTGAAAATTCATATGAATAGAGCCAACTTCATCTGCAAAATTCAGAGGTCTTGAGGGAGCAGCATGGTTCCTGGTCTTTAAAACAATCCTAGAGCAAGGCTCCACTCTGAAACAGAAGAAACACACACACAAAAAGTGCATACACATAAAAATGAAAGTTATAAGGGGGAGCTGCTAACTCTCCACAAAATTCATGTAACCTGCAAACAAGACATTTTATTTTTAATGGTCTATCTCCATCTGTTGAAGTTCAAGGCTTACTAAAAATCCAGACTGAAAATCTGTTATATATTAATTTACAAACAATGTTCTATTATGGTATCTATTATGATTATCTATTATGATAGGCAGTAAGAGTTTTAGGTTGACGAATGGAAAAGGGGGCTGCACTCTAACATGAAATGTGACATTGGTACTACATGTGGATATTTAGCATTGCCAGGTGTTCTTGGACATCCCCAAAGAAGCATGAATATAGCCAGGTACATCCTTCCATGGAGGTTAATAGGTTCAGGGGAGAAAACACTTACTTTTGCAATGCATAAAGAGTGTACCTTAGAGACATTGCACAGGTCTTGTTCTGGTATATCCATCTGCAGGATTTATAGATATTATAGGATCTTGAATAATTTTCTTTCGCTTAATTAACACCAAACAGGTTGCATTTAACAAATGTATATCTCCAGGAGAGACATTTAATCTTGATAAAAAGACATGAAACAGTTACAAATCCACCATTTCTCTTAGGATTTCCCTATAATAATTAATCATCTTCATTGCTGGAAAAATGTCATGCCAGAAATATCTGGCATTACTTTCTGTCCATATGTTCTTGTTATGACTCTACTTTATTAAATACTCCCTTAATACATAATTTATTGATGTGAAGGCACTTGCAAGCAGTAATGAAACCACCCCTCAAGCCCCTGGTTTTGGGCTGAACAGATTGGGCTCTCAAACTTTCACTGCAAGGCAATTTCTCCAGCCTTTACATCATTTACTTGGCTTTCGTCTAGAGATTTCCTAGCTACCTTTTCACTATGCAGACACTTAAACTGTACACTGTTATATAATATTAGTGTCAGTCTTGGCATAACTAAAAATAAATCAATTTCTTTCCTCATACACCTATTACTAATTTAAGCATCATGTGACTTCCAGCACTTTTTAGTGCTGGATCATATGGGAGCTTACATGGTGGTGTTTTTTTATTAGAAATGTGATGCCAGGTCTTTTATTCCTGTGAAGCCTGGGCTTGGTTTCTAGCACTAAAACCTTGCTTAGGTGTTTTATTTGAGCGTTCACTCAAATACTAATCTAGGTGACTCATCCTGCTAATCTATTCAGCCTTTGTGCAATTGTCCCTGTGCTCCCCATAGTTACACTTATCTATTCTGTTCACTATAGATAAATATTTTAACAGTTTTTCTGATTGTTAATGGACAAAAGCACTCTGTGATGCTTGGAGTAGAAGCGTAAAATACTGTCAAGGGGAAAAACCAGAAACATTAAAGAAGCAAAAGCAGATTACTTTTGAACATGGTTGCACTTGCCACGTCCTGACTGGCTGTGCTGTCTTTTCCTTAGTTTCTATCTTTTCCACTCCATTCCCCCCGCCTCCTTAGTATTCTATTAAACTCTTTTTTATAAACCTTATTTCTCTTTGTGATAGAGATAGATTTTTTTCATTGAGATCTTTAGCTTTGGTTATTCGTGCACAGCAAATTGATTGCTCATAAGCTGAATTGATCCCATGTTTATTTCCCGCTTCCACAGCCATTTACCAGATACTGTTTTCCCACTCTATCCAAACTGCTGCCTTGACTTCATGTTGATCCACGAAGTCTTCTAAATAAGGTTTTCCTCCACTTTGGAAGACATTTTAAATGTTTTTTTAGCAACATTCTAGGAAAAGCAGTATCATTTTGTTTCTGGCAGAATTCTTACTTTTTGTCTCATTCATAATTCTAACCAGTTTGGAGAGACAGATGACTGACTAGAGCTTGCCTGTTCTCCCTTAAAAAGCTATGTCTTCAGTTATTATTACTGCAGAAATTCCACCAATCGTACAAAAATCGTTAATGACATAAAGGCCACACTACATAAAGGCCTAGGATATAAATGTGCACAATACAGACTGTAAAAGAAAGCTCAAGGTAAAACACAAAATGAACAACCAGACCACACTGCTTGAGCAGGTTTATTTTTACCTGGCTAAAAGCTTGTTCTATTTAAATAAACAGGCAAAACAAACCAGTTGTAGCATGGTAACCTACATGCAGCTTGAACACACACATATAGCTTAAAACAAGCACAGGCAAAAGCAAAACAAATCTCTATTCTACCTTAATAGAACTTACCTAATGCTCTGATTATAATTCTAATCTCTCTCCCCCCCCTTTTAAATATCTTTTTAGTTTTTGGTTTTTTTCTTTTGTAAGTGTATCCTAGGGTTTTATTTAAACAAGGTTTTTAGAGCCTGATTATGTTCATCTTTAACCAGTTAGTTCCAAGCTGGGATACTGCCAGTCCTAAATGCTGATTTAAATCATTAATTACCTACTCACAATCTGACAAAGAAAGGTCATTTCCCCAGGAGAAGGGCTGTGTTGCAGAGAGCTGCTAAACCCATGTGTATCCTCCTATAAGTGGTACCACAGTAAAACTACTTTCTCACCCCTCACCTTGCCATCCTGGTGGTCTGTGATGCTGTGGGGAAAATGCAGCCTCTGCAGTCTGTGGATTATGGCAGGGTAAATTTATTGTGCCTTTGCAACACGTTGGAGCTCAGAACCCATTCCTAGGGTGAAATCAGTCTCTTTGGTGACGTGGGATTATAATCATCTTTGCAGTCATGGAAGGTGGGAGAGAATTTGGACTTCCTATATGACCCTTAGAAACCTCTAGTTGTAGAAAGAATATTTAAAGCACTTACTATACTATAGACTTTTTTGATGTGTGATTGATTTTTTTTTCTTTTCATTTCCCTTGTCTTTCTGTCCCCCTCCATCCATTGCAGCCTGAGGGACTTGTATTGCGTTTTTGGGAAAAGCTGCCTCTCCCGCTGTGTGGAATCATGTTCTACCTTAAAGAGGATATATTCGTGAAAGGAAACACCCAGAGGTTACTGAGAAGTTTCACACAACCTCAGATGCAGCTTCCTTGGTATTAGAATTAGCACAAAGACTGAGTAAAATATGCTAAGTAACTGTGTAATTGAATGCCCTAGATTTTCCACCAGATTAACAGCCGGGCTGGGTGTGACAAGTATACATGTAGTCCCAGAGATGGTGAAGTAAGTGGCACAAAGTAAAAAGTTTTTTCTAGCCTTTGTCTTCACAGAATAGCAAAGATTTCACTAGAATACCATTAAAAAAAAAGAGTTTCTTTCTTGTTCTATGAACTCATACTTTGATACTTTACACTTGGGTGAGAAGATCAAGCACAGGAAAAAGTCCCTCATCACCCCTTGTGGGACACAACCCTGAGAGCTAACAGAAAAGCCTCTGAGCAGGGACGTTGATAATTAGAAGCCTGAGCAACTACAGCAGGAGCTAATAAGCCAAACTGAAACATGTGGGGTGTATTTAGTATTAATATCTTCTGTGAGCCTACAGATGCACCAGTGGATGATGCTGGAACAAAGCACTTCATGTACCCTCAGCAAGGGTAAAGCTTTGGGAACTTGCATCAGAAGAGTCTTTTGCTCAGAAACGGTGTAAAACTTTGTTATTTCGTTTTTCTGAGCATGCTGTTTTCTTTGCTTTCATGGTTGTCACATTTTCTTTTTTTTTCTTAGGTCTACACCCCTTTTGATCTTTCTTGCTGCCCTTGAAGGCAGTAGCCAGCCAGGACTTGGGTAGGACGCACAGCAAGGACTAGGACTGATTTGCACTATCCAGGACAACTGCAAGTTCTCACAGACCTGATATAGATCTTGGAGCCTTCCCTTAAACTCCATAGAAAGACAAGAACAAAGTTTGTTTTATAAATACTTGCATGTAAACCCAACATGTTAGTAGGATTGTTTTGTTTTACCTGACCGAGGTATCTTCCAGTTGATTCATGATATGAATTAGAGACACTTAGAAGCCTTACTTTGGGATTTAATCTATTATCTTTTTAAATCTGGCCTTTTAAAGTTTAACTGTGGAGGAACAATCACTAACATATCTGCAAACTGTCAGGACTTGCCAGTCAGAAAAACACTTGCCCCATTCCTCGTGGTCTAGCTTTTGAACTGGATTCAATGTCAAATGAGTTAGTGGCTATGTATCAACCTGAGGTCTCTTAAGATGGAAGTCTCTCATCTGTTGTGCTTGTTTTGCATTTTTCTTTATTTTCTTGGGGTTTTTTCCCAAAATGTTCTTGATAGAAGCTATAAAATACAGGTTTTGTTGATTTCTATGCATAATTCCCATCCTATCAGTACTTTAGATCATTTTCTTTGGTGGAGATAGGAGGTTAATCTTTTCCTTGATAATCAATTTACAAATTTTTCATGAGCAACAAGAAAATATTTATCTTGACATAAAATCTATTTTACATAGAAAATATGCAATCTTCTAAATTACAAGTTTAATTCAACAGTTCTTAACTGCCCCTATATGATCTTCTTATCTTCAGAGCTATCAGAAAATTAAGATTTTTGTGATGAAAATCTTGTAAATCTGGTTTAAAAAATGCACAGTAATGATAGAAATGTGGAAATAAATGGAGGTCAGCAAAAATATGAAATACTTAAAAAGACTAGTGATCTGTTTTTGTAATTAAGCTGTTTATTCTTACTACGAAGAGCAGTATGTTTGTACAAAGTGTATTTTGAGACAAAATCGTTAATATATGGTTTTATTGAATCAGCTTTGACAAAGTGACTTTCATTGCAATTCGATCTGTTCTTCATACTCATCTCGATACCAACTGGCTGATGCAAATAAATCTCTTATTTGATGCTAGTATTTGGGTAAAGCTCTGCAGAAGCAGTTTCAGCAGATGGAGCTAGCGTGCTTCCAATCTGACAGATGTGCTTATCATGGAGAAAGAGAAGCAGAGACGTATACAGTACTGTGGCTAGGGATATGTCAGGGTCAGTGGGGGGGATTTTCTTTTGGCTTAGTGGAAAAGTAGCAAGCATAAGGGAAGCATAAGGGAATTAACTATTCTTTAGCAAGCACTGGTGGATAAGTGCAGCTTTGTGATTCAGATACCGGTGATGTACTATCACGTGGAAAAAAACCTGAGAAGAATAGTGAATATTGCAGTTTTCTCCAAAGTTTTTATGATAACTTGCTATTTCGCACTGTTATTACTCTCATGCAGTAGTACATTCTGCTCATAAAGCACCCTAAAATATCAAACTATTCAGAAAATGTTCTTTAGGTCTTATGGGACATGTTGGTCATATTCGACTAGAGTAAACAAGGAGATGCCTCTGTGGAGCTACAGCCACTTATTTCGAGCCTATACTGACCTGAAGAATGTACTTCAATTGTGTTATGTGAAATGGCCTTGTACAGCAGTTGACATTTACTGGGATTTTGAAGTAGGAATATGCTAGAAGTATTCTGCTTCACAGCAGAGTAGTCGTAAAATGCCTGCCAATTATAAAAATCAAGCCTGTTGTTTTCCACTTTTTAAACCATGAGTTTCTACATGGAAGTCCAAGTTTCCTAGCTCCGGAGGTACCTCCAACCTCCAAAACAGTCAAGGTACAGACTGCAGTGAGAGCTCATTGACAACTCACATTCATACCAAGATTTTTTCCTTTTCACTTCTAAGCTAATTTAAAGGGTTCTTTCTTGCAGGGGGTGTGTTAAGGGTCAAGGGACCGAGGTAACAACCCCTCGAATTCCTTAACAGCCCCCTTTGTCTCGTTAGAGACAGAAGGGGTTTAAAGGGGAAGGAAGAAATTCACACCTTGGTCTGCGTTTGAGAAACTGAAACAAACTTTTAATAAACAATAAATCAACATGACTATTCACTACTTTACATAAGTGCACAAACCCAGAAAAGAGAAAAAGGGAAAGAAAAACGAAGAAGAAAAGACTCAGATAACCAGAGTTCTGTACGGTCCTTTTCAAGGTCAGTTTTCTGGGCAGGCATCCAATGGCGGAGTGGGAGTGAAGCTTCCACCGGCTTCCAGGTGGAGCGCAGAGTAAAATTTTGTCCGCAGCCGATTTAACAGTAGGAAAAAAAACTCTCGGCTCTTGGCACGAAACAGCTGAGAGAGTCCGGATATTCTCGCCCGATTCAGATGGGACAGGACTCGTGGCAAAACAGAGTCTGTAGTCTTCAGGTTTCAGGCCTGGTCAATCTGCAGGTCGGGCCTAGTTGGGCCCAGCAGGCCTTGTTTCATCCTGGTCCCTCGGCAGAGCAGATTCGTGGGAGTCCTCTCTTCGTGCCACTGCCCGGAAGCCAAGAGGGGCCGCTCCCCCTGCTTGCTGCTTTTTAAAGTCTTCCGACCTAATGTTCCATCTGACTCTCTTAACCAATTAAATGCGGAATTATCGTATTTGCATGGAATAATTCTATCTGTCCATTACCCAAAACAAGGAAGTTTTAGCTCAGACCAGGACAGGGTGTTCCTCTGCAACAGCAGCTCTTACTGCATGAAGGCCCATAGTTACCCAAAGGTCAAGGTTTAGGAGAAAAGGATATGTTCTTGGACACTTTGACAGGTACGTATTTCCTATAATCCATGTGGAGCTCTGTGGCTGCACCTGGCACTGCTTCATATGCAGAACGCCCATGAGCTACACTGAGGATGATATTGCAGGAAGACAAAGAGACCTTGTCCCTACATCAGCAGACCTGTCTTTACCAGGGCAGTTGTGATGGGTTCAGTTCTCACCATACCTTCAGTGGTTATCATTCAGTATAATAACAAGCACAAAGGTGGGAGCTTCTCACAAAACCCCACTCCAATACAGTGCTGGAGTCTTAACAGCAGATAAAAGGAAATGCTCAGAGCTGTCAGCCAATTTTTGGAGCTGTTCTGCCTTGGGTAGACCACCTGAGTGACTTGGGATTCAATTTGCATATCCATACGTACAGGCAGGGAAGAGATAGGAAGGAAAGAAAACAGAACAGTTCACAAAACTTTCCAGTCTGCACAAAACTTCAGAATTTTCTGTTTGTGACATTAACTTTCTAACAGCAAAATATGCAAATGCTGATGGCAGTGAGTGGCTGCACTCTGTCCTCACGACGAGCAAGAATTCACCCTGTTCACACTCCTGACACCTTTATTTCAGTGCTCTAAGGAGAGTTATGTGCTAATTCAGGAGTTTATGTACAGTGTCAGTGCTATCACATTGTACCTTCTCTGCGATTCTTCAGTTCTTACATTGTGATTTAGGGTAGCATGTTATAAGAGCAGTGTGTGAAAGTTTCAAAGCCGTCATTGGTCATTGTTGCGCTAGCATAACAATGACAAGTAACTGATAGAAAGAAAGGTTTTATTGCTGTGTTGTTCTGCTCTTCTTGCCTATTTAGGCCTTCAGCTTCTGTACTTTAGTGGCTCCATATGCTACTGAATTTTTGAGCAAAGTTTCAATGAATATAAAATAAAGCATTATTTTGTTATCTGCATATGTGATGCTGAAAGAACAACTTTACTGTAAATTGCCTGCCACAGCAACAAACTAAGCCATGGTTTTGCACATGCATATATAAAATCGTGGTTCTGGTTTTGAATTCAGGTTTGAATTCACATTGTTTTGATTTCATGATCTAATTAGGATCTAGTTGACTTTAAAAGACGCTTGTGAAAATTGTCATCTATTGTCATCTATTGTTAGTATTTCAAGACTTTGTTCTACAACTCTCTAAGATCCTAAACTCTTACTAAGGATTGTCGCTCTCAGATACAAGGAATGTTATATAAAAACATAGGCAATGGGATTCATCTTACATCAGAATCTCCTCTTGATATGGTTTTCATATGGTTGATATTAGTTATATAGACCATATATACATCACTGATTATATTTGGAATGTAATTTTCTCTAAAGGAGAGAATACTGCAAAGTCATGCTTAATTTTTCTTCTGTACTTGTGCTTATCTGGTTTTGTAAATTCCTTGAAATCAAGGGATGAAAAATGTTGTATAAAAGTTCGGCTTAACATTGCAGCATTGCCTACAAAGAATGTGTTCACAGTTTCCTTTTCTGCCATGAATGACTTGTCTATGTGAAAGCTGGTGCACAATAAATTACAGTATGTGATTTACTCTGCACTGGCTCCAAGTGAGGGCATTGTCAGCATAACTATCCATGTCTCCTAGCTGCAGGTGTCCCCAGGCTTCTGCACTACTGATGGAGAGTCTCCTGCAAAGGGAGATTCAGAGCATGTAAGTTAGATCTGCACTCCAGAGAAACCACACTCTCCCTCCACAGTGATTACGAAGAGAGTCTAGGGAGATTAGCTGCCACTTCAACGGATGTGATACCTTTCCCTCTCAACTGCTCTGCCTCTTTCCTCTGCCTGTGAAACAAATTTTTCCACATTTAGTCTGGAATTAATTGTACATGCTCCAAGAGTTATACTCATGGGACCCAGACTCCCTCTGCAACCAGCAGAAAAAAAAGATTTTATTTAGAAATTGATTCAGAGTGGGAGACTGACATAGGTACAGCAGAGATGTCGCTGCTTTTCGTTCTGTGTTAGAAGCGGTAGCAGTCTATCCTCCCAAGCATAAAGTTAACCTTTGTGATGAACAGACAAGGAGGTGGCAGGAAAGAACTCATAATTCACACCCTCCCTAATTCACAACCCTCACTAACTTCTCCATGTTGCCAAGTCAAAGTGATGCATAGCTTAATAACAAAAACGCTGTCTGTATAGAAACTCCCAGAAAGTGAATCAGGGTCCCAGGGGCAAAGACTCCACATCCACTCCTTGGAGTTTCTGGTACTCCAGGTATTGCCAGTGGAATACTTAAATAAGCAACATACGGTATTATTTCCCCAGTGATAATACTTAATTAAACTAGAAGTATTTGGTCCTTTACTACTGTGAAACTAGGTGCTGTGCATTTCCAACTGATATGACGTTTACAGTGGAATATCATCATCTGATATGATGATGCCACGGTTTTATACCCAGGTGGCCCACTAAAACTGCACTATGCAGAAAAATAACTTTAAAGGAAAAGGGGTCATATAATATGGCCAACAATAGCACATGAAAGACAGAGGTGTTCAAAGACTAGAGTAGGAATTTGTTAATAAATGCTTTCTGTCAGGTTTCTGGCAGGAAACAGATATAAAAGCTGTTAATCTATTGCAAAGACAAGTAGATTGCTGTTTTTTGAACACCACATAAAGTCCGACTACCTACAGAAGATATCTGAATTCTCGGCTGGCAAAGAAATCTTACCCTCGACACTGTTGGTAAAGCACTCATCAAGGACTGGAGTACAGAAAGAGATACGTGAAAGGAAAGCTTCTATATTGCATCAGCTATGGTTAAAGAACAGATTAATTAATGATTGTTGAACAAAATTTAGAACACCATGCAATAACATTTTCCCTTGAATCACCCCTGCAGACGAGTTCATGAACAGTCACAGTGATGAATGAGATCTTAAATAGTTCTGTAAAATAATGGGAAAGAGATTCATAGTAACTGGAGAAATCTTTCTAAAAGTGTTATGTTGGAGGGCAGAAAAAAAAAAGCAGGAGCAACAGATTTAGTTGTTGTATTGTTTTGGTTATTTCTTAATAAGGAACCTACTATTAACTTCTTTAGGTGCTGTAATAGTTGTAAACTACAAAGATTGTTTGTTACAATGTGAAAAGAACTTTTTCTGTCCTGTGTGTTCTAGGGTGTAGCGTAGTAGGATTTTGGTGTTAATTAGCTATGTTAATATAAACAATTATTAATAATGGAATGGAGACATCGGTCTGTAGCAAGATAAATCCCCTTGGCCAAATACAATCTGAATTTTATGGATTCTTTTGAAGTTAGCTAAAAACTTTCCTGCAGTAATTTTTAAACATTCTCTCCCCTAGTATGGATGCTTTGTTTTTTTTTCCTTTGTGTACACTTGATCTCTTAACATCCTCCCCTTATCTTCACTGTTGTGAAAACAGGCAGGAGAAATGCTTTTTAACTTTTTCCTTTTGTATATAACTCAACAATTATGTGTGGAAGAGATGGAAAGTGTCCTATGCAATATATTTCATCTGGATTCTTTCATCTGGATGACTATTCATGGGATGTATGTCTTGTTTAAAACTCAGGAGTTTTGTAAATGTCATAGCAGTCTGAGTCTTTTTCCCTGTTTGGTTTTGGTTTGTTTTTTTTTTTTTTTTTTTTTTTTTTTTTTTTTTTTTTTTTTTTTTCCCCTGGGATTAATTTTCAGTTGTATACTATTTTGTCTGGAGGTTTATTTGGATTAACACACATACACACGCACTTTTTTCTAGGTCAAGGCTTACCAAAATGCAGCTCACAAGATACTTATGACTCATTAAGACTTTGTATGTGGTTCACAAAGGACTTTTGCCTTTTGTCCAGCCTTAATGGAAATAAATCACAGAATCACAGAAAGCTTGGGGTTGGAAGGGACCTCTGAATGTTGTCTGGTCCAATCTCCTCAGTCAAGAGGGCAACTTAGAGCAGGGTGCCCAGGACTGTGTCCAAATGACTTTTGAATGTCTCCAAGGATGTAAATTGTACAACCATCCTAGGCAACCCATGCAGGTGCTCAGTCACCCTTACAGTGAAAAAGGATCAGAGGGAACCTTCTGTGTTTTGGTTTGTGCCCATTGTCTCGTGTCCTGTCACTATGTACCACTGAAAAGAGCCTGGCTTCATCCTCTTTGCACCCTCCTTTCAAGTATTTATAACATTGATAAAATCCCCCCTTGCACCTTCTCTTTGCTAAGCTGGCATGTGATTTTTCTGAAGTACATGTTAGAAAGTAAAGCAAGGTCTGTGCTGTAAATAAGCCAGGAAATGGGTTTGAACATTACAAGGTGTTCATACACCCTGTTCAGCTTTTAACGTGGTTCATCACTTTCTTATGGCTTACTAAATCCTTCAGACAATGCCTGGGCAAGGTTTCAGACACCTTGCACCAAGGACTGTTCCCAAAAGGCAGGATGGATGCGACTAAATCAGGTTTGGCTCTCTTCCCTCTCTGCAGTTCCCAAGGTTTGTGTCAGGAGGCTTTGTACCCTTAGACATCCCTTGTGCCGTGCTCTGCTCTAGGAGTATTACAAATACCTTCAGTCTCATATTGCGAAAACACCTCTTTGGTTGCAGGGACCTATATAGTGAACAGAAACTCAACACCCCTCCTCCTCTGGTCAGTTTAATAGGACAGGAATGGAGACATATAGGACTGCCCAGGTATGTCAGAAGTGTAGAAAATAAAAAGCCTCTTATGTAGAAATTTAAGGCCATCTTTGCTGCCTTATGTTTTGGGAAGTCAGCCTTCACAAAAATGTCATGCTGGATGGAAGGCATCAGCAATAATGTTGAAAAGCATGTTCAACAAGAGAAGAGAAATAATTTTAAACTTTCCACAGGGCAGAAGAGTATACTGATGACCGGAATGCTGTTTTCATCTGTGGAGTGACAGAAGAAGTCTCAGAAGCCATTGCTGCTCTTTAGAATCTCAAAGACAGGGTTGATTAAAATAATAACTATTCTGAGTGTCACACTACTGATGAGAACAACACAAGGAATATTCATCTCTCACTTGTGTCACAACAGATGGTGCCTCCTTTATGATGCACAGAGAAAGGGGTGTTGCAGCAGTTATGAACAAAGAAAAATTGTAGAGTCTGCTGATGAAGACACTTCTTTATTCATTAGTAAACTCTTATTGCACACCTCCATAAACATGGATGTTAAATTAATGACATTCTCCATAACCAAAAGTCTAGTCCTCTATGGAAGGCTGGACTTAAGAGATAATGTGTATTCAGAGCGCTTCTGTGGTGATTAAGGGTGCAGACCAGAGCCCATTTGGGATGTTTTTTTTCCGTTTTGTGGGAGGACTTGGATGTATTTCTGCAAAAGAGAAATAAGGCTAACCACATCTGTGAGGTACTGGATTTCAAGGAGCTTTTTAGCTCCCCTGCCACAGTTTCAGTTGTCTCAGTTAGGATATATCCATCTTTCACTTTTTCAGAATTGCTGTCTTCGCAGTTTATTTCCTTTAGCCAGCAGAGCTGTTGGGGTGGACTGCTGTCCATGCCTTCTGCTGGTTTTTTGCTGTGGTTGTTTTCAGTTTAACAGAATAGTCTGAGGGTGGGGATTGTATGGAAGCTGATTTCTAAAAACATCTTTCCACCTCGCTGTTTCCTTTTGCTTTGCAGTTAGGTAAGGTATAAGGCAGACAGCTCTGAATTTTGCAGATCCTTCAAACTTCAGCTTCCTTAATAGCGAATAAAATCTACTGTCTGTGATCACAGTCTCTGGAAAGCTGTGCCAGGCAAGCTGAAGTGTGCAAGCGGGAGTCAGGGGGAGCAGGTACCATTTTATGTCTAAGACATCCTTTTGCCAGTCATCCCAATAGTCTATAAATACAGAGGAAAATGGGTGTGTATATGTATGTAGATAATATATTTGAATACCGTGTATATGCATATACACATACTTCTAGTTTACTCACTGAATCAAGTCTAGATTCCTTTGTCAGTTTGATAGATGGCCAACTAGCTGGTCTCGGGTTGAGAATTCAAGAACCTCACAACTTATGTTTATTATGTAAAGAGCATAATGAGCCTTGGTTGTGCCTCCATCCTGGAAAATGCTAAAAGCAGCAATCACACTAAGTCACATATATCCAGTAGTCCTTCATGAAATATAAATTAACAATGGAACAAATCTAAGTTGTAATGTTAGTTTTGGCTCTAGGAAATGGCTTTACAGAGCTTTATAACAGATATATATATGTATCTACCCAAAGAGTGAGTCCTCAGAATGTATTTCTTTAGGTATTATGACACTAGATAGTTGCTTTAAAGAGAGTTTATTTTTTATTTTCAGTTTGTTGTGGTTTTTTTCTCCTTTCAGAAATGGCACCAATTCTTTCTTGTCTTGTCATCCTAAAAGAATGATGTTTTTTGAAGACTGAGTCTTCTCAAAAGTGGGAAGAGCAAGCAGATAGCACTTAAAACTGCAATATGCAGTACCTGTTGTTTTGTGTGAACGTGGCTGCAGGGCTAGGAGCATCTTTGGACTGACAAGACAGCTAATTAAAGCACACAGCAAGTTCCAGCTCCCCTGCCTTAGAGTTATGTGCCTTTTAGAGTAAACAGTGTATTTGTTAAATGCAACCTATCAGTGCTTTACTGGAGCTTGTGACATACTGAAACAAAAGCTGGAGGGTGAGATGGATTAGCACCTGTTTTGTCCTTGGATATTATGAGTTTGCATACTTCTGGAGAATAACAGGGAATAATGTCCCCTCAGGATTTTGCCTGAGTACCTGTTATGCTGGTAAATTAAAAGAGCTGAGTTCCAGATTTCTCAGAGCTACTCCTGTTTCATACAGTGGTTGCTGGGAAATTTGCAACTACCTTATTAATCTTGGATTTTGTTCAAACAAACCTTGCGAGACAGCAGGTTAAAGTCAGAGGTCCATGTGAGCAAAAGAGTGATTCATGATCTCATGTCAAATATTCACATCTGTCACTGAATCGAGTGTCTCATAAGGAGAAGGTGAATTGTCTACTTGAATATTTACTTTTTCTGAGGCAAATAAACCCCCCCAGTAATTAAATGAAAAAAAAAACAAACCAAAAAACCACCAACTCTGAATCAAGCAAAAACCCCAAACAACGATACCTAGAAAAATCAAATTTAAATATATTTAAGAGCTTCAGTGTTTGTTTCATATATATTTCAGTGTTTCATACGTATTTCCATTTTATACATTTTTATTAAATAGCAGGATGCTGTCTCTGTGCAGCCGAGCTAATGCTGGTATGTGGAGCTAGAGAGGGGACAGACTAGTTGCACTTTGTTCCGGCCAGTTCTGTGATCCAGGGTGATTGTGCCAGCAGCATAGTTTACCCAAGGAGAGATGCAGAGAAGAGACCAGGCCTGATTGCCTTAGAACCTCTTCACCGCATCTCAGGAGAGCCCTCCAAGATGCAGCGAGTCTTCCTTCTTCGAGTCTTGTGTAAGTACCCTTCTCCAAGGCCAGAGATCACAATGCCCAACATGAAGGAGTAAAACTTTGAGCACAGTCAATATAAAAATTTAAGGTTATCTAATGTGTCATGATTCACAAAACTATGCAGATCTGAAAGACTTTAAAGGGCTTTATTTTGTGTTTATTTAATAAATATTCATAAGCAAGAAACATTGTTATTAACTGATGATATTCTATATATCCATTTTTTCAGACCTCTAGTTTACAGCTTCAGCCACCTTGACTCATTTTTCTATAGTTGTAGAAAAAAAGTAACAAGGTAGCTGAAAACAAACTGACACATGGCTTTAAAGCAAAGTCTCTAAAATACTTTAATCTTTTTTCTTTTCTTTTTTCTTACTAAATCAGATGACAAATCCTTGCTTGGTAACTGCTACTGCTCTCAGATTTCTCTCTTAAATCTCATTAAGCATTATCAGATCCTTGAAAGATTCAGTATCTCACTTCTCATTTTTTTCTGTGACTAAGGAGATTACTAGCTAGCTCACAACTCAAAAATGAGTCCTTCTTTTTCACAGTAATTAATACTTGACTAAATTTTTTTTCTCTCATCTGCTTTCTTTGCTAATCTCAAAATGGGTATTTTGGCATTGACATAATATCTGTATAGAGACTCGTATAGAGACTGTATAGAGACATTCATATGCTTTGAAAATTAAGGTAAGATATAGTAATGTGAGAATATGACTCATTTGAATATCTGGTGTTGAAACTCTTAAGAGGTGAGGTAAGCAGAAAGCTTTCTCTGTGGCTGAAACCAGGACAGGGCTTGCTACAGCCACAGCATGGTGGTGAGGTGCTCTCCCCTCTTACATCCCATGGCCTGTGAGGTGCTCAGGTCACAGGCTCTTTAACCCTACCATTTTTCTGTGGAAAACCAGACATTCACTGCCTATTATCTTAGTCCAGATCTCAATAAGGACACCATTAAACCCTCTACAATGACTCGTGTCACCTATTTACTCCCACCCCATTCTCTTTCAGGATCTTGAATCTCTAGCATTCAGCATAAATCAGTAATTAAAAAAAAAAAAAGAAAGAAAATAAAAAAGAGAGAGTTTAAAATACCAAGTTTGGGACCACTCTTTATTTCCTTTTAGTACTGATATATTTAGGATTCATATTTCTGATCCACAGACTTATGAAGCTTTTCTCATATTTAATGTAAATTGAGATTACAAATAATACTACAATTCTGATATCTGGGAGGAGTAACTATGGTGAGACTTGCTGAAGAGCTGGATGTATTAGAGTTAATGTGATACGAGTAAAGCAGCCTGAATACTATCTTTCTTGGAAGAGGTTGCTGTTATTTTGATGCTTGTCCTAAATGTTGTAAAAAGATTGGAATAAAGGGTAAAAGCAGGTATTAGAAATAAATTATGTTATTTAATGTTTTATACATCTGCATTAGAGTTTCCTGTAGTGCTTATTACTATAACGCCTAAGCATTCCTTTAGCAATTTAGATCCGTTCTGTGGAGGCATTAATGCACTTCAGTTGAAACATCTCTTCTTCTTTTCCCAGTGGAAAGACAATGCTCAAGATTTCCCTCCCTCCTTCATTTTTCTTCCTTGCTAGATCTTGCTGTTTATAGTGGAAAAGCTTTCTTGGAGAATATAATTTTGCATGCATTCTGATGGTGATCAGATATTTATGAAAGCTGATTGCGTCACTAATCCTTTCTTACTCTGAATGTTTCTGTTTCTGGCCTTCATGCCCTTCACCCTTTGAACTGCCTTGCTGCAGCATAGCTCAGCATGGCCTGAGAGACATTAACTTTGGGTCCCAGGTGACTTCTAAGAGCATAACTTATGTTCTTGAAAAAGTGCCAAAAATACCCTGGAACTGAGAGAAACAGAACACAGCATCATGTGTTTTCAGTCACAACACTAGTAAGGAGGTAGCACTTGGCAGCAAGCAGGAGCCTCTCAAATCTCCGGAGCAGTGACTTTCTGTCCAACTGTGTGGAATAATGCAAGAAAATGTTAATGCTGCCAGAACTATCTCAACCAGTTATTTCATTTGCTTTAATACAAACCATGTGTGTATGGACTGGAAGGATTTGCATGAGAACTGTGAAGTTTTAGTACCTAGAGAGGCTGCTCAGTGCCTAATTGTCATTGAAGTGCAATCCTTTTGAAAATCTCATGACACAACTGCATACTTCTCCTGATCCCTAATTATTTCTCTGTATTCCCTTGTTAAAAGTCTGTGCTTTCCCAGTGGGGTGTTTTTATTTTGATTCCAATATGGCAGTCTTTAGTCCAGTCTGTCAACGTAACTGTTCAGGTATGGCATTTCCTGTACTTAGTGCTATTCCTAAATAGTAATTGTGTTTGCAGAGTATTGCTTGGAAGACTTGTACATATTCACTTCTTTCTTCGTGGTTTTTATATACGTTACAATGATATATGCTACTTAGTTCTACCTGTATTGCACTGTATCTATCTGTAGTATTCTCACTAACACTAATTTTTTCAATAAGGTGTATGAAAACCCACCAATGCGTATGTGGCAATGTGTATTTTCCCATTTACAAGGTAATGGGAAAATGTGTAAAATTTAGATGCATTTGATTGAACTCCTTCCTTTCCTTTTATGTTAACTTTTCTTTAAGGTCAACAGTTCTCAACCTTTGACAAACTGAGACTATAAGTTGAAACAGTATAAGCCATAATCCATATTCCTCTCGGCCATAGTGAAAATAAAGGGGATTATAGCTTTTTGAAAATTGCTTTGCTGAGATATGACCTTATGTCTGGGACCACTGACTTTCAATTAAGAGGAACTCTGAACAAGTGATACCTCTACACATGTACTCATAGAGCTTCTAATGCCATGGACCTTCATCTCTGGACAGCAGAGACACTTATTGTTGGAAAATATGTACATGCAAAGAATACAAAATAACAATTATTATCTGTTAGAATTTCTTCTTACACAGTCTTCCTCTCCATTGTATTCCGGAGGTCTGGGTTTGGGGTTTTTGTTGTTGTTGTTGTTTGTATTGAATTTCACGGAAAACCTGAAGCAAAAGGCAGTGATGGGATTTTGTGAGCTGTTAAACCACAATTCTGATTCTTTCCTTAGGTCATTTATTTTTGACACCTCTGTATTCTCTTCAAGATGGACAATGTGAGACTAATTTAATGAAGGGCATTAACTGGAAGATTCTTAAAAAAATTGTTGAGGGGATTGTGTAAGAACTTGTCTTGCCTGGAGAGACTTTAATACAGCTCAGGACCATTTCAGGAGAAAGATAAATGTAATTTCTAGACCTACTTGACATCATCTGCGTAATCTCTCTAGGTTTTCTTTTAAGGAGCCTAATTATTGACAAATCTACAAGAAGGATGTGCCTGTAATACCCTGAACGTATTCTGCTACCAATCTCGGATAAAACACCTGAAAATTCAGGATGCCATTTGGTGCTCTGAATGGTGAGGGTTCCAGTCTAATCCTGTTACCGGAGCTCAATTCAGAGCTGTGAGATCTTTAGTGCGCTTTTTTTTTTTTAGCTCAGAAGCTGGTAGTGGAAGATGAAACAGAAACCAGTCCTGTTTGAATAGGATCCATGCAGCTCCAGTAGTTACTTTCACGAGCTCTTCTGAAATCTCATTTTCTGCTCTGCAAACAATACATGAGAATACTAGATAGCTTTCAAAAGTTGCCTTAGAGTAAGATTCTAGGACTTGTGCTGGCTGTTATTTGTACCAGAATTCTTTGTATGTGGAAAGCAAAAAATGCCACTGTAGTTGCTGGAGAAAAAACTGTGCCAGTAGTATTTATTTTTGCAAGAAGACACTAGACATAAACTATGGGATTTTTTTGCTGTGCTAAGTAACATAGTAAGCCTGAGTAGCTCAATTTCAGTCCACTAGAGGTCTGTGAAATACTCTCCCAGGTGTTTTTAACCTTGTTTTGAGGGAACCTTGTGGAGTCTGATACAGTTAAAATAAAATAAACTTTAGATCAATTTCCTATTGTTCTCAAACAAAAGACTACAGCCAGAGGTCTGTTTAATAGACACGGCTGAGTTAAAAACAGTCTTAGCAGATTCTTTATTCTTGGTAATTTTTCTAACAGGAAGTGAGTACCATGTGACACAGAGAGTTCATTAGCATGAAATACCCACCCCATTGTGGTTCTTCATGGTGCTAAATTTACTTAAGCGGAAAAGGAGCCAAGATCCATAGCCTCACATTGCTAATGAGGCCTTCCAGAGCACTGGAAGGACACAGGTGGTTATCTATTAGCATCTAGCTCAGACTGTTAGACTTGCTTTCAAATCACTTGTTAAGCCTCAAAGCTTTAGGTTCCAAATATATCTTAGGTAATAGCTTTATTATTTTTGTGTGTGTGTGCGCTATACTAACTCATTTCCTTTAATTTCTATCCTAATTACCGTTATATTAGAGCATATTTTATCCTAATTTTATGCTGCATGTGTAGTCTGTTCAACTCGGTGCATAAAACCAGCTGAAATAATGGTCAAAAAAGCATTAACAAATCTGTGATTTTCATAACAAAACCAGTGCCTGCTGTTAGCATTCAAGAGCAGGAGCACAGCATTACAAATCATAATTGTGGCTATTCAGAAAGATTCAGGTAGGCTGCATACAGCCTAATCTTTAATCCCAGTTGCTGCAGTTCAAAGAGAGTGACTGTTGAGAGTATAAGATGTAGTAAAAATGACGGCATTCAAAATTACCTGAATTAATTTGATGTATTATTTTCATCTCTGTTCAGGATTTGATATTTCAAACAGTTTTGGTTAAATTCTTTGTATTTGGTTCATATTCAATACGTGGTTCATTTATGCATCACTAAAAAGTGCTACTGCAAAATGATTTTTATGTGCTTTGAAATATGATTAATGAAAAGCTGAATATTATTGATAAATGCAGGCTACTTATCTGTATTTACCATATAGAGAAATATGAGAGGGAATAATGTAATTTGTCTAAAGCAATTAGTTGTTTAAATTAGAGAAAAGATTAGTAAGATTAAAGTAAGATTAAAAGATTAGTAAAAGATTAAGGATGACATGTTTAAAGAACCAAACAGAATAAATATATTGAATGTTCAAAAGTACGAACATGACACTTTCAAGTTGGAAGTGCCTTGTAAAATGACAGATGTCTTTGTACTTTATATGAACAAACACAGGGTGCAGAGTATTAAATGATACCTGGGGTGATATGTATAATCACCTTGGAAAGTAGTAGACAGTAAGGGCTGGAATGCATTAGAGTATTGAAACGCGCTCATTATGGCATGTTTCCACTAAAATGAGTGGGGACCGTTGGCAAGTTAAATTGATGGAGAGCTAAATCCTTCACTCGAAGAGACAGAAAATAGCATGTTAAACCACCTACAACGTTGCCACTTTTTTTGTCTAAAATACTTTGTACTGCCAGTTAGACTGGAATGCACTTTAGCTGTCAGGAATCAGATGTTTGGAGGACTGTAGGATGAAGTCTGACCAGTGACTAATGCTGGGCTCTGTCCTATTGCCTGGATGTGAGTAACAGCAGATATGAAAGGGGCAGCAAACTCTGCTGAGATTCTTTCAGCTTTAGTGGCATTTAAACTGTATATATATATAAATGCAAATTCCCTTTTCCTTCTCTCCCATGTTTCCAAAGATGACCCAGCATGGTTGTAACATCATCTCCATATTGATCCACCAGTCCCTTGGAAGTCTAGCTTATCATCACTTGTATCATAAACCAGAAAGATAAACTTTCATGTCTCTTTTTCCAGAAGAAGTAGGTGAGGAGAAACTCCAGAGAGAAAGAAACTCCAAGCCTACCAATAAAGGGTTCCTGCAGGGCAGGAAGTCTTTTCTTGGGCTTTTAAAGTATATCGAGAGTTTCAGTATCTGGATAATGGAGCAAACATGACCTTTATTTGAATAAAATATATTAGTCTGGTACGGAGCTTGCAAAGAAAGCGCAAGAGAATGACCCTGCTCCAAAGGGCGGAATCGGTTACAAAACAAGGACCTTCATTAAAACAGGAATTCAACTAACTTTCCTCTTTTCTGTGAAATACAGGATGGCATAGTCATCATCACTACTAACATGAATAGGCTGTGGTATTGTAGTGAAATGAAAGTACCTCTGAAATAATTATTTATGTATAATTTTTAGAACAGAACATGGAAGGTGTTGGGATGACTTCATAAATTTATTTTATGGGCAATTTCACAGCCTTTCTCTCCTGTTGAGAATTTGATAATTGATATTGATTGTCTCTGAAGTGAGTGCAGGAATGTGTGTAATGGTATTGATATGGTCTATTTGCTTTACATGCATTGTAGCTAAGAAAATAAATAAGAGTTCCCATGTTAACAATTATGTCACAGAGAAGATCACTTTTACATTTCTGGATCATGGGAATATATTACTAAGCAGAGATGAATCCTCAGCGCAACATGTAAAGTGTCTACTCCAACTTGAATGCCTGCTTTCAGACCCAGAGTCCAAGACCTTGGACAGAGCTATTCTAATTTATGGTTCTGAAAGGCAAAAATCCAAACTGTAGTGCTCCTGGAAATGTCTTTAGAGGAAATCTTGCCCTCCTTTTGTAACAGGAAATAAACACACTGTGTTTAGTGTAGACCTACTGTATTGTGTGCTATCAGCATGTTTTGGCTGACTGCTACGGCTATCAACCCACTGAAATGGAAGCAAATCTGAGTGAAGAGCTGTTTTCTTCCATCCTGCAAAGCACAGATGTGAAGGTCAGCAGAAGGCCATGGATGATTTCATGCCACTCTATCTGCTTGTGCAGTGTGAAGATTTAATGCCAATGAGTAGAAAGAAAGAGCAGATATACC
>NW_010406383.1:74635-74868 GCF_000710305.1 Buceros rhinoceros silvestris | reverse complement strand
CCGGGCGCAGTTATGGGCCGTGTCGAAAGTGCCCTCCGGGAATCCGACCTGTACCCGCAAAAAACAACCAGAAAAGCGAAATAAATAAAAAAGGCGAAATGTGCGGGCTGTGTGGTCGGAGGAATCACTTACCCCAAGGCGGGGGAAGGAAAAAGTTTCCTCGAGCTCAGCGCGGTCCCGCAGTGACCCCCCTCACGGCGGGGGCTGCTGAGGGCCCCGGTGGGCGCCGGCAG
>NW_010406383.1:55871-74449 GCF_000710305.1 Buceros rhinoceros silvestris | reverse complement strand
GTGCTGGTTTGCCGGCGGCTGTCATCAGCCCACCTGCCTCGGCCCTTGGGCTTGGGGGTTGTTCAGCCGCGCTGGTTAGGTTTTACCTGTAGTGCTGAGGTGCTGCTGAGTTCTTCTGGGGGCAGTGGCTGAAAACACATGGTAAAACTTGAAGAAGAGGTGTTAGGAGTGACTAGGAAGGGCTGGATGGATGAGGGGTTTCATACTGTGTATCACACCAGGACTGGGCAAACTCCTCTCACAGTTTGCCTTCGTTGTGTGGGACAGGAATGAGCGCTCCTCCCTCACAGCTGGTGTTTGAACAGCACAGGAGGCCGTTTCAGAGCAGTACCAGGCCAAAATGACCTCCAACGCACCACAAAACCGCCTGACCTTGACTAAGCATACTGCAGGCATAACTGTTCCCTTCGTGTCCTTCTTCATGGAGCAAATGGATTGATTTGCGGGTAAATTAAAGAATTGGGTTCCACACCATGACCCGATGTCAGAATATACATTTACAACCAACTTGTGGAACTCCAAACACCTAATTTCCATGAGATCTTGTTTTGCAAAAGTGCAAAAGTGTGCTGACTGCCATTGGAATTGATAATAGAAATCAGTCGCCCACTCAAAGGCCTCTGGAGGCACGGAAGGACTGGCAAAGTCTTCTTTCCCATACGAGACACCTTAGAGCGGCACGTGGAAGGCTCTGCTCTTCTTCCTGAGGTTGCTGAGCAGGAGGAACTGCTTACCACAAAGGACAGCTGAGGCCCAAGCTCTGACGGCACTGAGGAATTTGGCTTTATATGGGCCACAGGGACATCCACAATTAGGGGGACGTATTTCACCCGTCAGAGTGCTGCTAAATCAGAGCCTGTTTCAGACACGTGACGGAATGATACTGAATCCTAGTCTGATCCAGTACAGAAATTCCTACAGAAGAGTTTCTCCCTCTGGCAAAAAAAAAATTGTGTCAGGACAGATGTACGAGTCAAAATCGTTCATTTGTACAAAATTTTGTATTTCTGATGTTGGAAATGTAACTGCACCATCGTGCAGCAGTTGAAAATCTGGCGTACCAAGTGCATGTGACCTGCCCGCTGAATCTTGCTAGCAACTTTCTTTGAGGAAAAAAATATTGGAAGCAAGCAAATGCAATGAAAAGTGATTTTATATATGCATATAGATATGTGTGTGTACAAATAAGCGTGTAATTAAGCTAAAAAGAAACAACATGAAACCCCATCTTTGATTTGTGTAAATTAAGGGCGAAACGTCTATAAAAAAAAAAAAAGAAAAAGCAATTTAAATTTTGTAGAAACAGGCAAAAATATCCAGTGAACCAAAGTGAAGTTTCAATTCCGAATACATTTGAGCTTTGAAGAAATTTTCTTCTCATTCAGGACTATGTGGCTCTTGATTATTTTCAATCCAAAGCAGTTTTGAGCCCCAGCCTGCTCTGATCGGGTCTATATGGAGGTCAATTAACAGCCCCACGGGGGATCTCTACTAAAGTTCACGACAGCGGCGAAGGAGTGAGGCTTGGGTGTAGTTTAGTGGTGGATCAGAGTTAACCTTTGGGGACTCCTCTGTATCTCTGCACCAGCAATTGTTCTGCTTTGGCCAAGCCGTCCAAAATACGGGACAAAAAAACACCCTGTTGGTCTTCTTCCAAATCTTTTGTGTAACTTAATTAATAAACCAAGTAACAAACAACAAATTGGCAGCAGGCA
Organism: Buceros rhinoceros silvestris; assembly: GCF_000710305.1. Classification (NCBI taxonomy): domain Eukaryota; kingdom Metazoa; phylum Chordata; class Aves; order Bucerotiformes; family Bucerotidae; genus Buceros; species Buceros rhinoceros. Next base: position 72,734 of record NW_010406383.1, on the reverse strand, counting down.
TTTGAGGTGTTGTTCATGTGCCAGCCGTCGTGTCTCGGCAAAACAAAATGTTCTCTTATGGAGGAGTTACAAAACAGTTGGATGCTGTCGGATGGAGCTCCAGCGCAGCGCAGCGCTGCGCTTCCTCCAGTGGAGGCTGTGGAGTCCCAGGGATGGGGAAAGCTGAAGGTGGGATGCAAGTGTATGGGAGAGGACAAGGAAAACTAAGTTTTCCAAGATCAAATTTTGCAAGATGTTCTCGATTTAAAAACATGGCCACATTTGACACGTCTGTTGCCAGCACTCCGCTCCTCAGAAAGCAGCAATTTTTAAGCACGATATACAGACTGCTTTGGAATGTGGTAATAACGAATGTCATCTAATGGCTGAAAAAGAGTTTTCCTCCCTTCTTTTGCACCATTTTGTCACAGGCTAATGTTGAATAGCCAAAACCCAAGTGCCTAAAGTCAAGCTATCTCCATCTAGTCAATGAGACAGAGTAAAGGACAACGGAAATCACATCAGCTCTCTAATGAGTGACGTCTGTGCAGCCCTAAGGTCACAATACAATCAACGGCACTTTCACCACTGGCTACTTCAGACATGGTTTCCATCACGGAACTCTCCTGTGCCACGCTCCAGTGGGTCCAGTCTAATAACGTACCGAGTCCTGTCTAATAACGTACCGAGATCAATCAGTCTTGTAGCAAGGAGGCTCGAGGCATCCTCAACACAGTTTCCTGAAATCACGTGATTTCACAAATTCCTGAACTTCACAGCTCAGGGAACCATCTCTTAGCGCTGGCAAAGGGAAATTTTCCAACATGTAGAACTGTGGCTGTGATAATCCAAGGGCAAAGGACGAGCAAACCTTCTGCTTACCTGAATGTTTTAATTACTAATTGTCTGCTGTGATTCTGCAGAGACAACTGCACGCGTTGGCACTTTGGCCCTGCCTTGTAGAGTCAACTGAGGCACAAGTACCTGTCTCGCGTTCCTTCATGCTCAGTCTAATGGCAACGAGTGCAGAAAACTGCCTTCTCGTCATCCGGCGCTGCTGAAGGTGTTTGTGTTGGAGCTGGCCGTCACCTCGTGGTCTGATCGAAGTACAAAACAACCAGCAGAAAAACTGCCACCAGTTCGGATCAGGCCTCGTGTGGTTGAGAAGCAACCGTGACGTTCAACCAGTATCTTCAATTACAGTATTTTCATTTTTCCCTCCAGATTTTGAATATGATCCCTATGGCTCTTAATGAGATTTTTGTTTGGTTAGAAATGAATGGTTTGAAAATCAAATAGATTGTTTGAATTATAAGGAAATAGTCTTGAAAAAAATTGTGTTATTATGAAACTTTGGCCTTCCTGTGACTTCTGAAATGACTGTATTGTTCAGCTGAATTCCCTCTCAACTTTCTAAAGTGCTGGGGGGAGTGTTGTTAAATACATATATATATATATATATAAACAATTACTATGTCTGTACCCACATTAAACATTTGCAAAGGCACTTTATAACTATGTTTAAAAATTCCTGTAGTGTGAAAGATGGCTTGGTTATTTAAACCAAAAAACCAGAGCTGGGGGGAACGGATGGATGGCTCAAGAAAGCTCCACTCGCAGCTGTCAGCAGCGAAGAAATGGGGGAAGGGGGAAATGCTGAGAAAGGAATTTAATTTTTTTTTTTTTTCTGGCAGTGAAGAGAGGAACATGCCATCCCTGCTTGAAAAGTTTCAGGGTGGGAAAGGCTAAGGAGGGGCTAACATACTATACATACCTTTACATATATTTTTGAGGCAGAAAAACAGCGTTCTGTTTGAACAGAGGTCAGCAAGTGGAAGGGGAGGTGGCGTCCGCTCTGGCTGTTTGGTCCTCTGAAAGAACCCCGCAATTTAGGGCACGCCGTGAACAAGAGCAGGAGATGGTAAGTGGCTGCCTCACAACAGGGAGGCCGCACAAACGTTGTGTACATCGCATCACATAGGTAAAAAAAAAAAGTTGTTTAGAGTCAGGAGGACATCTATTGAAAGTGTTTCTCTACAAGGCCCCTGGTGGTGTGGGCTCCAGTGAAGCTACACCCGCTGGCTCACAGCCTTTGGGTTCTAGGAGGAGAAATTCTGTGCCCTGTCATTGTTCCAGCCACACTTCTGGGTACCTCACAGGACTCGGCTCACAGAGCAGCACAGAGGAAGGGAGAGAAGAGTCAGTCTTGTTTCCTGAAGCTACAAGTAGATGTTAATTTCATTAACATGAAATTATGGTCCAGGAGAGGAAAAGGCAAGCCAGCAATACGCTTCCTGGTGGGTTTAAAGCTGCAAACTTCTCTTCCTAGACTGGAAGAGTAAATGAGAGGAGGCATGGAACTAAATACCTGGAGCTTAGAAACAAAGATGTTAAAGAAAAGGTTTTTTAATTTTTAGACTCTGCGGAATAAAATTATAAATATATTGGGGATCATATGTCCAGTTTGGCAGATCTGAGAGTCAACTCAGGGTGCAAAACTGAACACACAATTCAAGAAATAAATACCTGAAAAACATATAAAAAAGGCAAAATCATAAGAAGGGGGAAAGGGCACTGCAGGAAGATGTGTAAGAAGTGATGAGTAAGAGAAGCCTTTGCCTGTGACCGTCACAAAGTCCACATCGGAGTGTGAACCCTCTTTCCTGGACACCTGTGGCCGGGGTCTGGTCAGGACAGAGTGCTGCTAAATTGTACCTGCTCCTGGAGTGGGGGGTGGAAAACTTCCCAGAGGACTGGAAAAAATGTCCCAGCCGATTAACATGAAGCAATACGCTGTGCTCACAGAGGAAACGATGAAGAGAAGGATTCTAAATGGTGCAATTCCTTTGAATTCCTCCAGCCCTGCTGTTGCCCTAGACCATCCCCCAGCCTGCCCTTGCCAGATACCTGTGGAGAACAGAGCTGTTGGACAGCAGAAGTGGGGTAGAATTGGTAGAAGGAGGAGTCTAACATCACCATTAACCTCCATGTACCGTAGCCACATGATCACTATGAGCTTTTTGCTTTTATGAAAACTCTGCTCAAAATTAGCCATGAACAATATTGTGTCTTATTTTCTTAAAGATTTCCTCCCTTCTCTACCACACATTTTACATCCCACACCATCAGCCAAATGTGGAGCCTCCTGGCTTAACGTTATCTCCTGCATACACCCTTCTCCTAGAGCTCGTCACTCACCTGCCCAAGCCCAAGCGCTGCCTTCTGAGCATGGTCCCTTTTGGAAGGGACCACCCTTTGGGTGGGACAACTTCTCACTTTGGGACAGTGAGATCTAACATGCAGCCTCACGCTCAGCAGAACCATCTGCTGACACTGTCAGGGCTGGAATTCCACTTCTTCTAGCAATAGTTGGGACCAACATCCACAATAACTGCGCACTGAAAACTTGTCCTTGTGGCTCCATGGCCAAAACCACAGGAAAATTATTTTTAGCGCAATGGAGCTCTAAATAGTGGAAGCACTGAAAATTTAGCTCACAACATGGGCCAAATTCTTCTCCTGGTTACACCCACCCTATGGAGAAGCCTGAATATAATAAACACTCTGAAACAGAAATTTTTTTTTTTTAAAAAAAGGGAACTTTTGCTTATGGGTAAAATCAGTATTTTAAACTTGAAGGAAGGCACGTGTCCTCCAGCAAGTCCTCTGGAAATAAAGGAAAGGGAAAGGGTACAGCTTGAAGTAGAAGCGATCTGTTGCAGCAGTGGTACCTATTCCATGAAGATCATTCATCCCCCTGTGTAGGTCCAAACGACCCCCATAGCTAAAATTCTCTCCAGCCATTATGCAGATACTTCTGGCTTAGGCCAGTGAAAAGGACACTGAGTTTATCTGGAGAGAAGAGGCAGCAGCCAAGTGTAACCTGTGAGTAACAAATCGGGTTTTAATAGCCAGACCTACACGTAATTACTCACAAGCCAACTTTCTAACAGCACTCTTGTCACCTCGGGATTTCACAACACCGAACAATTAGCCATGGCAATGCTGAGTCCTCCAGCTTTCTCAGGCAGGAACCGACCTGACCTGACTTTCTCCTCCTGGCTGCCTTTCTGCCAAAGTCCCCACGTCACAGGACGATGGGCCTTTACAACTTGTATTTACATTTCGTGGCATGCTTAGGGACACAACTTCTATTTCCACCCTCATGACCAAACAGTTGGGTTTAATAATTTCCTCTGCAGCATCAAGATCTGCATACACAAGTATAATAATGTCCTTTACAAAATTAAAGTGCTTTTGGGCACAGAGGAGAGCAGGGTTTGGACAGCATGTTGCGGGCTATTTGCTTCTTTTTGCAAGATTTCCACAGAATTTTTATTTTGCTTTCTCTGGTTTTTGTTAGGAGAACAGGGAACGGGGCATATTCTAAAAGAAAAATTAAAACTTTTCTGAGAAGCCAGTAAGATATAGAGAAAATCACAAAATCTTTGCTTTCTTATAATAAAAAATGGGGGGTTTTTTGTTCACAATTTCAGAGTTGATGAGTTTTCTTCTGCTCTAAGCACTGCCCTATGACATGTTTTAAAAGGAAATAGAGGAAGGAAAATCCAAAGGCAAACAAAACATTTTCAATTTTGGTTCCATTTTGCCAAACATTGAATAAATTGGGATTATTCATGTCATACATGTCACACAGTAAAGGAAAAAATAAGAAGTCCCTAAAGGCTCCAGCTGCTTAGCTGGGCCCCATGTAAGGCACTGGCACTAAAATAGTCCACAACCCTAATTACAATTCACCACATCTTGGGAATGACGTTTAGGATTCTCGAGGCGCTTTTAGATAATTTTTAGACTCGGCAGAGAAGTTCAGCTGTCGCGAAGTCAGTTTTATTTTGTAGCAGATTTTATCCTTTGGAATGTTATGTTTGGATTGAGCTGAAGATACGGAAAAATACATGTAATATAGTTTGCTTACCAGGCTGAACTGCAACTCCTAAAACAAAGCTGAAACTTCATGTCCTTTAATGTTCATATTCCAGCCTGTGCTTGCCTGTAGCTATTTAGATTTGGGAGGGGGAGGTAAAGTAGAAAAAAACTCCCTCGCTGCATTATTCCGACTCCATGAGTGTAGCCAGAGAGGATTCCTGCGCTCTGAGCAGTAATTAAATAAATATTTAACGCTGCAGGATTTAGTTGGAATCCCGAAAGTTAACAATAGCCTCTGCTATCGGTGTCGCTATCTCAGGGGTTCTGTTTTCACAAGCATATATTTAGATCTCGCCCACTTGCATGACAAATAGTACAACACACACACACACCTCCCCTAAAAAAAAGAAAACAAACAAGAAGCTCAGTAAAATCTGGAAACTTTTATAAAGTGACGCCATCTCCGTGAATCTCCTTCCCTCTGCTGCAAACCGTACTTCAGAGCTTAACGAATTAAGTGGCAGGCAGACGCTTGTAAAAATAAAAAGACAACCAATAACAAACGAACACGGCTTTACCTTCCAGCAAATTACTGCAGCTCCATTTTCTGAGCCTGGTGGTTTTCGCTAGCTCCCTTCCGAGTGATTTCTGTGCCTCTCTAGCTCGCACATGCTGGCGCAGGGCGGCTGGGGAGGAGCCCTGCGGAGGGTCCCCAGCCCGCCGGGGCGCAGGGACCGGATCGGGTAACACACCCAGCAGCACTCCCGAGCCGGCTGCGGAGAATTCAAATTCCCACTTTAGAAACTTTCTGCAATACTTGTGTGTCAAGTCTATTTTTGCTTCCTTCCTTCATCCTGTAATAATGCTCTTGGGTCCGATGCAACGCAGCCATCTTTTGTGCCAGGTCTCTCGTGCAATCCATAGATCGAAAGCGCTTTGCTGGGGTAAATCCTGGCTTTGGCGGAGCTGGCTGATCCCTCTCGGTGAATAATTTATCTAGGTTGCAAAATGGGAACAGCTACAATCACAGTTTATTGACACTTTGTGTTGTCTCTCGCACAGAAAGAATCCTCGCAGTCTGAATGCATTTAATGGATATAAATGTGCAGGTACTAGTACAATACATGTAGGCAGATGTATGTACACATGTAAATGTATATCTACACATGCAGGGCATTCGAGTGGTGTGTCTGTGCGCACATGCACACAGCCCCCTCAAAATGAGCCAGTTTAATTGGGATAGTGTCACTTTTCCGGTACAAAATACAGATGATCTTTGTACCAGGCCTTCTGCGTTTGCCTCGCCCCTCTGTGTGCGTACGCAAAGTGGCAGAAGCAGAGTCACATTTACAGATGAGAGCGCGGGTCTGCAGAAGATGTTGTCCTCTGCAAACCTACTGAGCTAAACGCAGTAAAAGCTGATTAGTACTGTTGACAACAGAGCTCATAGAGGTTTCAAAGTCCAGTTCACAGAACAGTCTGACAGCTGCACGCCCTGGAAGAACTACTTAAAACAGAAGATAAAATTCATGCGATTAGATACTCGCAAAATCAAAGCACTTCTAACTACACTAATGAGAATGTTATGATTATGTCTAGTCATTAGCTATTGGTCTTCATGAAGATGACCAGAGTTGTGTCTAAATGATCTGCTCAACCCTCTCAAACCCTAGTTCATGGGAAACTTTGGGTCTCCCTCACACTGCAAGCCTGAGTTCCCTTGCCAGAGCTCCACTTATCTGGCAAGATGTGAGCCAGCAGTGGAAAGGAAGGTTCAGAAACTGCCAGTAAGGGAAGTGGAATTTCACAAGTGAGTGTGTGCACATCGGTGCTGCTCAACATATCACTGAGTGAGCTGGAGAAGGCAGGAAAGTGAAGATGAGGACTCAGGGTGAAGAACTGAAGCAGGAGTTTGACATACGGAGTGGGAAACAAAAGGCAGATAGAACTTGGTGTAAATGTAAATGTAAAGTTGCACACGTGGGAGTGAAGTCACTTCCCAAGATGACATTCTCTAGTATATGACTACTCAGGAACAGTATTTTATAATAGTTCGATGCAGGTGGTGAATGCTTTTTGGTCACCAAAGAGTGTGCTGAGTGTCAGGAAGTGCCACAAAAGGAACAGCAAACAAAGCAAAGAAGATCGCTCTGACACTGAGAGGTCCTGGTGTACCTACATCACGGGTTCCATGCAGAGGACCGGCTCTCCGTCCCAAAGAGAAATCCTACATCTGGCAGAGGTACAGACAAGGCCAAGAAGAGTCATCTGAAGCATCTGCTGGGTGCCATGCAGGGAATGTCTGAATAGTCTCTTCCATTTGGAAAAGATGCAGCTGCAAAGGAATATTGCAGACATCTGCAAAAAGCCCACGAGGAAGAGGGAAGACTTTGTCTTCCAGTCCTGGAGGAGGTGAAGGGAAGCTTAGCTGCAGGCTTTTGAGAAGAAAAAGGTGGTTCTCCACACAAAGTGCATAAGGGCTTCAAATCTTCCACTGAACATTGCAGGTACTGAAAGTTTACATGAGTTCAAAATCCAAAACCAGCACCAGAGCGAATTCACAAAAGAAGAACCTGCTAAAGGCCACTAAATATGAAGAGGCTGACCTCTGGCTCCAGAACCACCTCAGCTGCAGTGATTGGGTGATAGCCCGAGTCTCCCTCTCCACCTTTCTATGAACACTGTTACATATTGACAAGTGACACCTACAAGTGCGTCTGTTAATAGGAATAAAACTCTCCTGGTCAAAGGCTGAGCGATGGGTTTTCTCTGTGTACTGCTCTGGCTTTCTTGGCATGCTCAGGAGCAAAGCTTCCAGTAATGAGTTTACACTCAAAAATGCATTAATTATTCTAATCTACATTAAGAAACTATTACTAAGAACTCCACATTAGAGGTAATTTAAATAGAAGCTTCAAATTAGTGAAACTTCGGTGTGTAGAGCTTAGAGCCCCGAGCAGCCACTGCCTGAACTAACCATATAACGTCTTTTCATCCACGTTTTTCTGTCATTATGTTCAGCAATGAACATTGTGTTTTGAAACGTGGGTCTGGTCTGTTCCAGTGATACCAGAGCTGTGCAATAATGGGAAACTTCCCTTCATGCCAAACAGGAAAAAAAAAAAAGGCTCCTTTGCATCATCTGAGAAGGGAAAATGGTAGTGGGAAGGATGATCACTGGGCATTTGAAAAGTTGCATTTCGATAGAACGAACCTTCTTAAAAGTAATGTAAATGAGGAGCATCTAATGGAAAAGTCATCTTCAAAACTTGTGATTTGACCATGATGGAATGGGATTGAACTTTTCTATTTGTCCATTCTCCTCCTTCCCTAAACTAGCAGGAAAATGCAACGTATTTCACAAGGTATTTTAACAAATTTATACGTGTCAATTCACGGATTCAGGGTCTCTTTGGTCCAGCTCAAGAGGATAGCAAAAGTCTTGAATTATTACATTTTCTAAGAGAAAGACGTTTTCATTACTGTTGGGAATACAAAGAAAATGAAGTTCAGCTAGAAAATGTCCTGTGTCCACAAGCAGTCAGACACGTCAGTGGCAACTCCAGGGCTGAAATGTTTCTTTCAACCCCCAGTTTTGAATTCCAAGGACTAACCAATGCAGAGGATGTGGGGTGTAAGAACACAGAGCAGTTCTAGTTGCTCTGCAGTTTCCACTGCCCCCAAAACGCTGCCGCTTTGGGGGTTCCTGGAACAAGGAGGTGTTTCCAGTCTCAATTACCAAGGATGTTTCTAAGAAAGCCACACAATTCAACTCAAAATCAGCTCTTTCCTGCCTTTCTTACACATAACTCATCACACCCAGATTTTAATATTCGTGTTCTTGTTTCGAACCTACTCTGCCAATTTATTATATAAGCAGTGCCTTGATCTTCATTCTGTCAAGCAAATTTCTTGGAAAAACTCTGATTTTGGTGCTGGTTTTTATTAGTGGGATAGTTAGAACTGCTGACAGAAAGCTGTAAACCTCAGTTCTCAGAAAATACTGATTAGTGCTTACATTTAAGCATGAGAATAGTCTCTGTCTATCCATGAAGTATTTATGGCTGTGCTTCACTTTAAGCACACGCTTCCATTCAATTAACTTCATTTTAATCATGGGCTTAAGTGCTTTGCTCTCTCAGATAATAAAGACCATTGGCATTTCATTTAGCTGGCTGAGCTTGTTTTTAAGTAAATCTCGTACTCTCAAGCACAAACTGAGAGCGCAAACATGCAAAGAAGAGTTACCTTTTTGCCTAAAGACAGAAAGTGATAAACTGAGTAGCTTTCCAGTCCATGAGGGGAAACACCTCCGCGTGGAACAGATTTTCATTTCCCTGATACTATCATATTAATTGTCTGGTAGCGAAACGCTGCCTTGCAAGAAGAGGTTGTGCCATCTTTGATCTCCTTCTGTACCTGAGCGAGGAGAGACAGAAGCATTATTTTCCATTGAAATGAAGAACGTTTGTTTGCTTGTTTGCTAGACAAAAGCAAATGTCTTTGAGACATCGTGGGCCATAGTGTCACTGGGTATAAACTGGCACGTCTCTTTCATTCCAGGGAAATTACGCTAATTTTACACCTCGAGTGCATCTCGGAGACTTTCCACGTCATGTATAAACTTGAATAGAAAGATTCTGTATCATGAGGTAGGATCATAATATGCAGGTGTTGCATAGACATAGAACTATGAGGTCTGGGAAAGCTTGACGGTTGCTAGTAAATATGAAACGGTCTGGTCATAAAGTGGGTCCAATTGTTTATAAGAAGAATTAACCAGTTGGAAGGCAGAGCCAAAAAGCTCTTTGCTTTACCATGTGTCTCCTAATCAACAGCTTCCCCCACCCCCCCACCCCGCCCCTCTGAAGCAGTAAAATGTAAAATTATCATTTTATTAACTCTTATGTGGCTCAAAACCCCGCTTTTGAATATCATTAACATTTGATTTGTTCACCAGAGAAGCGAGCATTTTAAAAAGAAGTTAAAGAATAATTGAAAAATTTGAACATCACTTACACCAGTAGCCAGAATATTTGCGATGCAGATTGAGAACTGGCATAAAATGATGCTGGTTTTATCATCATTTGATTTTAAAGGAAATAAATTGTGTTATGTTGTCAGAGTTACTTCAATTCATGTGAAATAAAATTTTCAGAATTTTTTAACCCTGTTAGTGTTTATGGAACCAGAGCAAAAGCAAACCCAGAAGGACTGGAATTTCTGTTTTCCGTACAATGACTTGGTATAAAATAGTACATTGAATGCACGGAGCATAGTTCCCTTTTTATCTTGTGAACATTGGTGCAATTATTTTCGTATAAGTAAAAAGTATTCCTAGTGGAAGAACAACAATGCTGAATTGATATTGGGAGAACTTCGGGCAGGAAACCAGTTACCCTCAAAACCAAGAGTTTTGAAGACTTTTGAGTGATTCATGACCAGGATGGAGAGCTGAAATGCCACCGGCTGCTCACCTCTGCAAGAACTGGGAGGAGACCGGGGATACCAACAACTTGAACCGCCGCACGCACCGCTGAGGATATTCCCAGCCGAAGGCAGAGCCATTGCTCACACCATTATGCACCCCAGGGAGCTGGTCCAGCCCAGAGAGGCGGAAGGAGAGTGGACTTTCCCTCCTGCAGGCCAGTATTGCTGCAGGAAAAGAAGAGGAATTACGATGAAGTGAGACTACAAGAAGCTTGCAATGAGCACGTGGGGCTTCTCTCAAATTACAACATATTGGTGCTCCTGCTGGTTGCTCCAAACTTTAGAGACAACGAAAATGCTTTCCTGGGCCCTACCCTTCATCTGACAGACAAAGAGCTTTTTCTTCAGAACTGTCGGGTTTGGTTTGCAGAGCTCTGTCTCGCTTCCCCCACCTGCCTTTTGTCCTTTCCACCTATTTTCCAGGCTTTGCCCTGAGGAGAGCGTAGTGCCATGTGTAAGCCCTAAATACATTATTTAGTCCTTTCTTCTAAAAGGAAAAAGCACAACGTCTGGGGGCAGAATGATTTCAGGCTGTTCAAATTCCTGACATGGGAAAACCTGTGGTTAGTCAAAGATAATCCTGTTATTTCCACCGGTTTTACAACACTATAACCATCACTTCCTGTGGGGTGGTTATGAAGCTGCATCAGTGCAAAGGGAGAACAAAGTTAAAGCGTCCCAGCCTCTGAGTACAGAAAGACTTTTGGACCTCCATAAAAGTTCACTTCCTCGTTGTAAATGGCAATAATTCAGGACAATTCTTCCTGGGTTCTTTGCATTTAAACATCAAATAAGATGCAAGGCCTCAGAAGTACTTTCTGTCTGCGCTGGAAATCAGAGAGAAAAAAAAAAAGCAGTCAGAGTTAATAGTGTCTTTGGAGTAAACTGTCATTTACACCAGTTCACCATTAATGTGTACTGGAGCAACCACTGCGAGTTCATAAGATTCAGTGAATTCAGTAAAATTTACATGAGATTATTGTATATATGTATAAGGTTAAGTCATACAGGGGTTTGTGCAGGCAAAAGCCTCGCCGCTTTCTTTCTGAAAGGGGCCTGATTAACGACAGCAGAATTCAGCTCCGTGTCAATGCACCGCGTAATGCCCCACTTTTGCATGCTGCAATGCGACTTCTGTGCCCATTTCCTGTTCTCAGTTAAATCATGAGCAAAAAGGAATAGACTGAAATGGCATATTCCAAGTACCTCTCGCACACTCTTGCTCGAAAGCTGAATGGCCCTTTTTGTAACCCAAAGGTCCAGAACTGGCCTCTTCTCCCCACTGGAGGTCTTTTTAAAATCTGGCTTCTAAGATTCATTGTGATAGCAGAAAAACCCCACGGTCTATAGTGATGTTCCACTTGCAGATTGTCCTCTATCGCAAGGGACACAATGCGCTGCCAAGGCCGGTGCACGGCCGAGCGAGAATCATCCATTTTTATCACTTTTGGTTATTGTTTCTTCCCTCACCACAAATATTTCCCACAGTGCCACTGTTTTCTCTTGGCCTCCTTACTCATCCAAGCTCATAGTTTGGGGCACACTGGGCATTCTGTCATGCTTTTTTTTATGTTCTGGTAGGCATGAGAGCACTCAGTAGGGATTCCATTATGTTTTAGCACTTGTATTGAAGGGTGAAATAACTTCGCAGCCTGCCAGAGGAGTGATGCATCATGAATAGTTCCTTCTTTATTCTACATATTTTTATTTAAACATTCTTAACCATGTTTTGTAACAAGCTGCTTTCACTGTACTTGACTGTCTGGAGGAGGAGGATCTGTTTTAACTTCCAAATGACCATGAAAGATTGGAGGGAAGCAGCAAACAGAAGCAACTCTGTATTAAGTTATCAAACTTTTCTCAGGGCTCTGAGGCTGGAGAGCCAAATGTTAGCAAAGAGATTTTACCTTCCTTCAGTGTTGTGCTGCATTTGTTTCTTAAAATTTGCATTGTTTTCAGCCAAGTATTGATTTAATCTCAAACTTTCACAACTTTCTGTCTTCTATGATTTCTTTGAAGACTGAACGTGTCAGAATTTACATGGGCAGAGCAAAGAGCAAACCAGTGGCAAACCCCACAATGTCTGCGTTCCTCATTGGCACTCGTTTACTGATAATCTTCACATTCTTGTCAACAATTCCTACGATTTCAACACTAGAAAATGGCAGATTTGCCATTTTTACCGTGTCACTAGAACTCACTCATTACCACGTTCAGCTGAATAATTGCACCAAGCCTTTGGTTAATCAACATCTCTGATGGGTTCATTTTCATGAAACACCCAGACCTCCTTCTACGTTATCAAATATGTGAAGGTCCTTCAGCCTCGGCGAGTGGCCCTATCTGGAAGGGACTGTGATACAGGTCAAGGATGAAACATCAGCAAGGGAGAAGAGGAAAGGGCATTTTCCTCCCCTCAAAGCTCCTCACAGAGCAGTTCAAGCCACAAGTTACTGCATAGTCCTGATCCTCTCTCAGCTCTTTAAAACAAATACATCAGCAATGGAAGGATTTTGTGTACTCATAAGATGAAGTCATGTCATAAAAACTCTTCTCAGTCTGATTCCTTTTGATTCAGCCCAGCTCCCTTTTGAGTTTGGTTTTGGAATCTCTCAGGGGCTGGCCAAAGCCACCAACTCTGATGGTACCTCAAACCAGGACGATGCATTAGCATTGTACAGCCTTCATTATCTTGCCTACACACTGACCTGTGCTCATCACTAACATCTCTTAAATAAGCCATAAGGCTCTGTGTTTCCCCAGATGTATCCCTTTAAAAAAAATCTAGACACTAAATTCTAGAGTGTTAAGAGCAATTTCTTGAGTCTGGAGCATCTCTTGTTGCTTTGCCCTAAACCCCACTCATGGTGAGCATGACGCGCTGCCAGAGGCAGGCTGAGACTTAGGTCATGACTCAGAGTGTTGTTAATCTTCCTTCCTTAAGGTTTCCTTCCTCCCTGCCTCCAGGACATGGGTCCGACACCAGCCTTCTGCCTGGAACAAAGGGTGGCCCCACCACAGCATCTTGGGCTAACCTCTTGCAAAGGAAAGGAGTTCACTGTGCACACAGCCCCATCAGTTCCTGCTAACAGCCAGAGAACGGACAGAGCTGCTCTGCTGAAACTATTCGCTTTGATGCTACTCCTGGTAGCAGTATCAGGAGCATCAGGCCATGGAGCAGATCCAGGGGTGTGCTTAGCAAATCCAGACCTGGCCAGGTTTGAGCACTCTGTGCAAGGTCCTTCATTTCATTCATCTTCCACGATCCCAGGACACAGGTAGCCGGCAATTGTAAAAAGCAGAGTCGTGAAGTAGAGAGACCATAGCAGTGTGCTGGCTTGTACCTTGCCAGAAGCCACAGGCTATGCCCATCACACGATGCACCTCCAGAAACCAGCAGCCTCATCCCCCCATGCTGGCACCAAAGCTCTGCTCCCAGCTGATGCGCCACAGCAGCTTGAGTCTGGTCTGTACAATGGACACCAAGTTACTTACCTGCAACAACAAGCTTCACATCCTATCTTCTGCTCCTAAAGTGAAAAGCACAGGGGAAAAAAATATTCAGATCAGTCCATTAGTCTTCTGAAAAGATGTCAGTGAACTGGACTTACGTAGCCAGCACAGTATCAGGAAACAGGAGAACCCCCTCTCTAAGTTCCCGTAGTTCTGTGCTTATCTACAAGCCCTAAAGACGATGTTCATTAACAATATCCACCTTACAACTTGACTTGGTTAGAATTTTTTTTCCACTTTCATTATCCTAAGAATAGCAACTTCCTATTGAAGTTATATATATACTATACTATACTAATAGTATCTTCCTGTTGACCCAGCAGAAGGAGTGATTAAAATAGGTCACTATATGGATTCAGTGGCACAGATGTGTAAACTAAAGTGCTTGCAATAAAATAATACCAAGACTCTTTAAATATCAGAAAAATATTTTGGATCTATCTTTGAGCTGATTTTTCATTGATTTCCTGTGATGTGAAGAGTAGAAAGGAAGTTTTTCACTTTTTAGAAATAAAATCAGCAACTCTTTCACTGATCCATTTATGATGGGAATAACCACCAACTGCAGGCTAGAATTGCTGCCTGTGTGCAGCCAGGACACAGACCAGACTTTGTGCTCCCTCCTGCCTCACAGACGTTTTATCAGCTGGAAGAAAATTAATAACATCCCAGCACTGATTTACATCCACCAGCTCAATGAAAGAGGCACCACAGAAAAAATAATCACACGGGAATGCACAGAACATCAAAACCAGCAGCAAAAGAGATAATCAAAACACAGGTGCTTCAGCATCGTATTTTCGCTCGAGTATCTGTATCCTCAGATAACCTGCACAGAAATCCCTGGAAGAGCTGGGGGGAGGGCTCTGGAGGGGGAAGGAAACAGTCTGAGGAGCTAGTGCTGGAGGGAGGATCAGAGGCTGCAGGACGGTTCTTGGTGAAACTTCTTCACATAAGTACAAAGCTGCCGGGTCACAGGCTGGGCTCTCTGGTGGGCGACCTGCTTGTGTTTTCTCAGCAGAACAGACAAGACCTGTGAGTTTCATGTGTGGCTGTTGTGGTGGTTTTGAATAGAGAACAAAGAAAATACACCCTTTGGGTTTTCTTGGCCTGATGGTTCAACATCAGGTTGAGAAATTGACCCTTGTTGAAGAAGGGGACGGCAGAGGGCAAGGCAGGACACCAGCACAGCAGTGCCAAATGCCTCCGAGAGTGGTGGTCTCCATGTTGAATACATGCAACAAAATCACAGTCGAACAGATACCGTGAATACAACAGTGTCTGCATACGTGTTACTCTGGTTCCATGCTCCCTTTGTCAGCGTAAGAAAGGTGCTTGAGCGGCCGCAGCTGTTGAAGAGCACATGTCTCTCATGCTTTTTCACCATCTCTGGTCAGAAGGAGGAAGGAGAGAAACGATGTATGCTTGCAATTATAAACCAGGGGCCTGATCCAGACTCTACTGAAGTCAACAGAAAGGTTTCCATTGACGTCAGCAAGTGCTGGGATGGGCCCCCGGAGCTTCGTTGCACGCTAACAGCAGCTTGACTGTTGTCAGCTGGAGCTTCGCTGGGTGAATTTCAGCACTGGCTCAGACACCCAGATCTCCCTCCTCACCCGATGGGTAAAAGGGCAGCCTGCAAGCATGGGGCTTCAAGTTTTAAGGCTGGTTCTAAACAAGGACCAAGGTTCAGCATATTGTGCAGCAGCCTTGGGCTGTGCGAAATTAATGCCATCTGCTACTGGCCTTCCTCCCCTTGCCTCCTCCCACCTCCTCCCTCACGGGGCTTCTGACAGTGGAGAATAGCTGGAGTACAGTCACAAGCATTACACCTCTTCCTGTCCCTAACACACCCTTTACACCCTTTGTTTCTCTCTAAGTGTCATGGGTGGAGTAGGATCCCAGTAGCTGGCTCCAAACCAGCTGGCAGCATCTGGCCAGGCTCAGCCCCATTTCTCCCAGACTTGGAGGACCTGGAGCAGGCAGAACCTCTGCTCTGCAGTCTCCAGGGGTTAATGATGGGGGTTTTTTTGTTACCCAGGAGAAGAGTTATTTTCGGTGATGTCACCACCCTCATGAAATCTTGTGAACTTCCCAATTTCAGAGAACTGCAGATGCTTCTCGTCCTTGGTTGAAACCTTTGCCAACAGCTCTTTCAGGGGAAGGCTCCCACCCCTAGTCTGAAAGTTCAAAAGGTAGGAGCCATTTCTCACCATCAGTGTTTATGAAACGCAGTTGAAAGTAAAGATCCTAATTGCATTTGGCATTTCCTACAGTCCAGCTCCCCCTAAACAAATGACATCATTTGTGGCAGTGGCAGTTAAAAAGCCCAATGTAAGGGACCGTAAACAAGAGCCCATCCAGCCTCATTCTGCTCTAACAAAAGAAAGGGGAAGGGGAGGGGGAATCTTGCTAAATGGCCACCGTGTTCACATTTTGTTTCAAGTGTTAGGGATGTCCTGATACCACTGCAAAAATATTCTGAAGGAGAGGAAAAACCACGCTTAAAAACTGGGACTTTTGGCAACCACGAGGAAATGACCCCTTGCCTTTCTGGATCTGAATTTTCTGGGTGCTAAAGATCTGCGAGGCTGGACTGAACGTTTCTATGGGATGCGTTTTCCAGAACAGGACTTCTAGTCACAATTCCTCTTGGAAAAATAGTTGCACTCCATTGCTCTCCTCCTCATATCACAATCATGCTTCTTGCCCTTCATCTGCGGGTGTCACAGCTGCCACCTCTGTTGAAGCGGGAAGGGATAATTGTATTTAAGCCTAGAAGGAGCTCCCTCTAGAGAGGAGCGAAGCGGCTCTTCCCAGCAGGGAGAAACTCCTCGTGATTTTGGTGTGGCAGATACCAGTCTGGCCTTTTGAGGGAGATACCAGAAAGCAGGAGCTGTGCAGCAAGTCATGCTTAAGGGAACAGACAAAAATCCCTTCCCTCCTTAAAAAAAAAAAAAAAAAAAAAATAAAATAAGCCTCCCGTGTTGGGGT
>NW_010406383.1:54720-55808 GCF_000710305.1 Buceros rhinoceros silvestris | reverse complement strand
AAATAGCAAAAAAACGCCACCCTCCTAAAAAAAAAAAAAAAAAAAAAATACAATCAGACTGCCGTGTTTGAGTCTCAGGTTGTGTATTTTCTAGTTTGCCTCGTATAGCAGCCTGTCCCACGGCTGTGCTGGCAATCAGCACAACGCCAGCTCAGAGCAACCTGTGCTGCCAGCGCAGGAGGATCCTTCAGAGCTCTCCTTTCCTCCTAATGATCCTGCTTGACTGTGCTTAGTTTGTGATATTTGAGGGCATCACAGCATGGACACAGACCATTAATTGTAACAGCATGCGGTTAGAAGCTTTTTGATATCTACATGCCCGTAACTGTAACCTGCATTCAGCTATTTTCAGCCCTTCATGCAAATAGAAGGAACATTTGCATTCAGATTGCCCTTAGTGCATAGATGTGCTGGGTGATAAACTAAAAGCACAGCATAAGGGCAATACCCATCTGCTCCACGGCAAATAGATATTATTTTTTCCTCCCCAGGTACTGTAGATGGATGCCCTTTGCCAAATTCCTTTCAGGCAGTTGCACTTACCACTGAAAAACAACTGCTCGTTTGGACTGTGAGTTGAACTCCGATCTTAATACTTCCCCACTGCTCGGTTTTTGAAATCTCTTCCCTAGCTGTGCTTCTGATAGCTTCCTTACCCCAAGGAAAGATCTTCTCCTCAGTCTGGTTTTTCCTTTGGGAAAGTAAAATTTGGGAGACGTTCTAGATCCAAGCATATGGAAACAACCCCTTGCCTACAAAGTGGGTTCATAATGTTCCTTTCTCTTATCAATTTAGTCGCAAGACGCTCTCTGAATCACTCGCGGTATCATCATGCAAACCCTTTCACAGTAGTTAGGCTTTATTCATAGCAGCACTCGCCTTGCGGAGTGTGAAAGAGGCCATTTATGCTTAATAATGATAATAACCAGCAGTTAGAGACTGGGAAAAGAAAGGAAAATACAACCCCGGAGAACTTTACAGGAAAGGACATTTAGCGTTGCCAGGAGGGTGAGAAGGTCAGACATCTGGTGCTTAGTCTCGCCCTGGATTACAGGCAGGAATGGCGACCCATTGAGGGGGGGGCTCGA
>NW_010406383.1:30525-54614 GCF_000710305.1 Buceros rhinoceros silvestris | reverse complement strand
TGCCCAGCCATGGAGGTGGGGCTCGGCTGGCCACAGGGGCAAGGGTGTTCATGGCCGATGGGACTTGGAGACGCCCCTGTTTGCATGAGACCTCTTTTTTTGGGTGTGCAGAGCACAGAGCAGGTTCGTTCTGCACGGCCAAACTCCCAGGGAATGAACAACAAGGAGGAGAAAAGCGTGCCCTGAAAAACTCCTGGAGATTAAGCTGAATTATTTTGTTACACTGAGTGCATGGTTGATAGCGTAATGGCTGGAAGTGGTTGTTCTTGAAGCTGGGGTAAAGACTAACAATGGAATATTTATTATATCCTTCAGAAATAACGTTACATTCAGCCTTGTTAATCATGAAGAAAAACCAACAAACAGAGATCACAGAGACCTGTATGCCTTCACTTGGTGGTCCCAAACTTTCTGGGCATAGACTGCCAGATATTCATAAAAACTGTGGTTTGGGAAGCCAGCTGCAAACCACCACCTTACCACATGTAGAACTGTCTTCAAAGTGCCTCAGACATTGTGGCTTTATTCTGCTCTAGTAAGGCAAAACCATTGCAAGTGTGCTGAAACTGCCAGCACCAAAACCATGAGGTGACCTCCTGCGAGAGCAGAGGGATGGAGAGCTCTTGTGGTCACCCCTCACTTGGCCACAAGTCATCGACGTACATACCTTAAGGGGAGCTACGTTTTCCTAACACCTAGAATAACGCTTGAGTTTAACCTTCAAGAGCTCAGCCAGGTTCAGAATAAAAGTATCTCATTATCAGACTCTGTAAGATCTGACAATGTTTTTCCTTCAGTGCTGCAATTTCAACATCTCCAGCATTTATTGTAAGTTATCTCTAACACTCACTGGGCTCAGTTTACATTCATCTCCATCTATTTTTAACAAAAAACCAAACTCAAATGCGTGCTGGAGCAGCACAGCATTTCTCTTGAGTATCATAAGACTGCTTGATCACATCTTTTCCTGGCACTTAGTCCATTGGTTTATGAATTATTTTGTTACACTGAGTGCATGGTTGATAGTTTAATGGCTGGAAGTGCTTGTTCTCGAAATATGGATGGAGTTGTCATGGTAATACATTGCTTAGGAAGATCGAGGCACGCTGAAATTAAGGCATGCATTGAATTCGCAGTTGTTTTAGCTACTCTTTCCTTGCCATGTTTGGAAAACATCTTATCTAGTGCAATCCTCCAAGATATCTCACTGGATTCCCCGACCAGCAGTGACTAACCCAATGCTTTGAGTCACCGGTTTGCCATCCCTGGGCTCTGGCCAGTCCCGTGCAGCCTGTGTAGGGGCCAGCGGGCACCGACTGGCCTCCAGCACTGCCTGTTTTGCAATACCAGGAATTCCTTCCAGCCCCTTTGAACTAAACCCTGAACAGACACTCACACTCCACCAGAGCATTTGGCTCCAAGATACCCAGGAAGGTTTTCGAAAGTGCAGAGAAGAGTTCAGACAACAATGAGAGCTGATTTTGTAGAATTTGATTTTTAAGAGTTTTGAAGTAATTGATAGCGATAGGTGGGGCCTGAGGAGATTTTCAGACACACGTGCTGAAAGCATTATCCTGGGTTTGCCTCCCACCTGCCCCATACCGTAATTTGTTCAGAGAAAAACACCGTAGCAATTTCTGTCAAACTCTGATGAAGATTTTAGTTGAGTATCCAATATTTCTGATAGACCAGTAGCATTTCTGGTTTCTGTTCAAAGAGGTTGGCTGGCACCAGTTAAAGCTCTGGTCATCTGTGACCTGTCGCTGGGGATTTTTCAGGCAGGATCATGGGTGAGGGTGGGAAGGGAGAAGCATCATTTCCCCAAAAGCAGCTCCCTGTAACCAGCCACTTCGGTGTTCTCGGTAGATTTAGGCTGTGCCTCCCCATCTACACCAGAGAAAACCAATATATACTAAAACCTTATCTTTGAGAAAATTTGGATGGGAAAGGAGCATTACTGGCAGTCCCATGCAGGGTCTCAAATCCATACTAGTATTTGAAACATGAGCAAGAAGAAACCTTCGGACATTGAAACTCAAGAAAGAAAACAAACAAAATGAAAGGTCAGTCTAGGAACATGTGGTAACACAATTTTCAGCATTGCCTAAATGAAACAGCAGCTCTGTATTTATTTCTGAACATCCTATTGCTGTGGACAAAGTGAATCCACAGCAATAACAGCAAAGAAAGTAGTTTATTGTCAAGTCCACCGACACAGAGGAATAACTGCTCGTTGCAACTGCAGTCCACACCTTCCTTGTAAACCCAGCAAATAAATGTTCACTGCCCCGTACGTGATCTGCAGCTTGCAGCGGAGATGACCCCAAGCACATCCCAAGCACATGGGAAAAGGATCAAAACAAAAAGCACGTGATGGTTCTTAACCGAAACTACATTATCCATGGAAGGGACAAACACACATGGCCTTCAGATCCGCGTAAAACAATACCAGGGCTGCAGCGGGGCTGGAACTGGGAAAAGCAGATGCTGCCCAAAGCAGAGTCTGCTCGAGCAGTTCAACGTGCGCAGCACACATCAGGAAATCAGGGCGCTTTCATGTGAGCAGAGAGCTCATGGCAAGCGCATTTCCAGCTAGCATCAATGAACAGGTTGACAGGCTCAGGAGACAGAACTCAGACCAGGATCCTGAGTTCGCTTGGCCCGTGTATTCAGCTTCTCTCATGGAGACAGGAGCCAGCTACAGAAACGAGGCCTGGCTGAAGGTCAAGAGCTGCTGGAAAACATCGCAGCAGTTCTGAAGCATTTCCTCTGAAGAGATGCTTTATCCCCAGCAAGGAGCAGCATGTTTCAGCTGGTGCTCATTGATGGGAAATCAAAAACAAAGCACGAGGGTCCCTGCGACATGGTGGGAGGAGGGATGTCACTCCCTCAAGCCACATGGCTTTGACTTTTTCCAGGATGCGGTCAGTTGAACCCTCAGATCTAGAGCTGTTTCTGCAAATGTCAGAAGACCATGTCTAGCTTTTAACAGGTGCCAAATCCATTTTTTTGGCTAGAGAATTAAAGCAGCTTTGGGCCAGTGGCACAGAGCAGCTGGTTGAGTGAAGTCCCTTTCACAGTGCTTGCCATAATTTTATCAACCAATTACAACATGCAGAGACTTTTAAAAACAGCAACAATTTACGCCCAAATCCAGAAGAGTATTAAGATCGTGGGGCTGACACCTTCCCTACAGGGCTTTTTAAAAAAAACTGTGCCTTTTCAGAGCATTTTCACAGGGAGAGTGACCCCACAGGCATCACTCAAGGTCCAAACTCCTCTCCTCGTCAGGAGCGGCAAATGTCGCTCACACAGTTACCAGGGCTCCGGCGCGGGTGCACAAGCTGCCAGCCAGAGAAACACGCAAAGCAGCCACTTGAAAAACAAAATTCCCCACTTTCTCGTGCATGTGGAATGAGCATGATTTATCTGGGAAGGAATTTGCCCTCAGTGTCAATCTCCTTAATAGAGACAGCAACTAAAATAGCTACAGGACGCTTAAAAATTAACCAGTTGTCACATGTAGTGACTGTCCAATCTTTTTCCCTCATCCTAAATGCAGACTCTTACCCCAACATCCATGTCAGTGCTTCATTAGCCCTGTCCCGCAGCAGACCACGGCGGTGTTTCTCCCGGGGCAGAGATGGATATCGCTGTTGGCTGATTGCTAATTGAGCGGAGGAGCCGGGAGCCCCGCTGGCTCCGGCTGCTGGGGCCGGAGAGCCATCCCCAGCCTGGCTCAGGCAGAGAGCTGGGCCAGAGAGCGGGAGAGAAGCGTTGTCTGGTAGGCAGGGAAGAAGCCAGCTGACAAACTGCTCACCCAGCCGAACAACCAGGATTGCAAACATCAGGAAGCGGGGATAGAACCACAGTTTGTTGGCACGGACGTTATTGGCTTAATATTGTTTGTGAAACCCGAAGTGCATTTGTTGGGGAGGGGGGAACCAACCAGCCAAAACCCTCCCAAAGAAAACAGTTCATCTTTTACAGGTTCGTGTAGAAACTCTCCCATACAGCCTGGGAGCAAGGTTTGGACCAAGGCCTCAGCTTGGCTGTCATTGGCTGGCCAAAAAGAACAGAGTGGATTTATGGGGGTGCAGGGCTGGGTGACGCGAGGGAGGTTGTCATCTCCTTGGGTTGTCTAGGCTGGTTGATGTTTCCCTGTCAGCATCCCGGCTGTGGCTGCCTCCAGATCCCCATGCAAGGAGAAGGAAGATGAATCCTGCTCACTTTGTAGAGTTCCTCTTTATGGATGGCCGGGGCTGGGCAGGGTTTCACTCCTAACAGCTATAGCTGTCCATCACCAAGAAGTGATACCAAATCTGAAATGCCTGAGGTGGACAGGTCACACCTTGGGCAGTGTGTTAGCCAATAAGATGCTAGGATGATCGTACCAGCACTGCAAGGATGCTGAGGTACCGCATGGTGTAACAGAGATTTTATCAAGTCTTTTTACTCAGGTTATTATTCACAAAGAATCTTTGTTTTAGTCTTTTGCTCAGAAAAAACAAGAGTTCGTTGAAGAGTTTAATGATCCTTTAAAGCCATCACTGCAAAGACTGCCAAATTAACCTGCCAAAACAGCACTATTGAGCTCCTGGAAATTCACGGCAAGGAAATGCATGTTTAATGTACCTTATTCAGAGGAATCAGCAGGTGTGTTTCTCTGAAGCCCACGAGATGCTAATGGAGACAGCGTGCAGTCATTCAGCCTGTGCCTTTCTAGAACTGAAGAAAAACAGTCAGAAAGAAAAAAATACTCTACCCCCTCTCCCCAGAGCCCTCCAGAGGCAAAGGGTGAGTTTTTTCAGTCTCTCCTTAAAGATCCAGCATTTTTGTTCTTTTCCACTGCTTCAGCCAGCATTTATCCCCCGCTTCTGTGTGCTTCACCACGGTTCAGATGCCCTGTTCCAGCAAACTTCTCTGTGTGCACCAATCCCTAAATATAGAGGTACTTCTTTGTGTACTGCTCTTGCAACGTCAAAGTAAATACTTCTAAATATGTGGGTTCCTGGAGCACAACTCAAACATCTGCCCTGAGCAGCTGGTTATTGCTGTTGTGGCCTCTCAGCAAAGCAACACTGACAGGCTCAATTGAAGAAATTTCCACAGGAACAAAGCCAGAGTGATGTTACAGGCGAGAAAGGATGGGTCTGTGCTTGAAGCAAGAGGCAGGAGACGTGGCTGAGTCTCCCAACATTCCAGAGGCATCCCTGAGCCCATCTGACCTGTACTCTGCTCTCGTTTTATGCACTTCAGACCCAGGCTGTGGCCCTGAAAACCCTTACTGCCCTCAGGCATCACCAAGCACTTAATCTCAGAGCATGCACCAGACTGTTGCAGTTCCTGTGGCCCCAGTACATCATGCCCCGGTTTCCTTTCTGCAGCCCCAGCTTCTCCCAAGGTACAGTCATGGTCAGCCCCCCATTCACACAGCAGCCAGAGGTCCAGGCTGAGTTCCTATTTTTTTGCACGAAGAGACTGCAAGCTGCATTTTGCACCTTCTAAGAGAGCAGCAGGAGTTCCAAACTGTTGGCTGTTATCTGTGAACATGTTATTTTACCCTGGAGCTAAAGGTGCACAGATAAATAATTGAAGATTTATTGATGCTATATCACTCTGCCCGCATCCCGGGCTCAGGCAGGGTGGAAGGGGAAAAACTCTGGTCTTTGCTTCCAAAACTGCTCCATCTGATGGCGAACTGATGTAAAACATATCCATAACCCTGGAAGTGAGAGGCCAAGGCTGGCCAAGAAGGTGGCCCTTTGCCTCAGCTTCCACCTCAAGCAGTGGCTCCTTCAGCAGCATCGCAGCAGGGTGCAAATGCTCACACCAGCAACCGTGACACCAAGATGCCCTTACCACAGTGGCCTGAGTGCTTTGGGAGGGGATTGCATGAAACGGGCCATCGCAGCCCCATCTGGAAGGGGCCCTCCAGACCACCTGCTCAAGTCCAACATCCCCAGGGCAGCATCCCAGGGCCTGTGTGAGACATTTAAAGCAGGGTGATCTCTATCCCCTCCTTGCCAAGGCCAGCAGTGCTCCCAGGTTCAGGCTGTCCTCCCCTCAGAAATGCTGGCAGTGGTGATGGGAGCTTTGCCAAAGGGCCATCCTCCGCTTCTGGGCACGTAACAGCAAGGGAAGGATGGCAGGAGAGTAAGAAACACATCTTTATGGCTCAGCTTTGTGCTCGCTGTGGAAAGTAGTGTTAGGGAGCTCTCCCGGCTGGCCGGTGCTCACTCCCCCACTTGCTACTGGTGCCAAGCTTGTGGCAGCAAAGGTCAGGATCGCAAACGGAGCATCGCTATTGGGCTGTGCACATTCTAACAGAAGACAACAGGGCCCTTTGGAGGAGATCAAAAGGGGTTTATTCTGCCATTTCCCATTGTGTGACTCTAGATTGTGCTGAGGAGATGAGGACACCTCCTGTAAGTAGAGCATTTGAAGTGATAATGCTATTTCCCCTGTCTCATTAGACCTTCCTGTTTGACACTGAAGAGGACAATCCTTCCTGAAGTCCTGTATCTGCCTTGCTCAGTATCTGTGTCCCTTTCCCCCCACTTCAGCCCTGGGCAGGTATTTGCAGAGCAGTGCAACCAGCAGCTGATGGGCACAAGCTCCCCAGCCCCTCTGCCCTCCATCCCCCTCCGTGCTCTGGGTTCTGGAAACAATGTTGGATTGCTCCTGCTTGCTAAATCAGTCCCAGTTTTTACAGCACCATTTAAACTACTTCCTCAGGAAATTTCACAGGCACGCTGGCAGGCATTGATTTCAAGCAGAAAATATCCCAGCAGGAAACTTCGAAAGGAAAGATGTGCTGTAATTATATCTCTTCTGAGCTTGCAAGACGGAGGAAGACAAGATAGAAACCAAACACATGAACAGAAGCTATAATGTACGGTAACAGGTAATTAATGCAATCAAAGCTTTCAGAGCACTTTTGTTACAGTCAGTCTTGAAACCTCAGTGCACAGCGTTCCGTTTGGTCACACACATGATCGTTGCTGGACAGCACAGACCACCTCAACTCATCTCACCACAATCCAGTTAAACAAGCACAGGCTTGTCACAGCTTCTGGGTCGCAAAAAGGGCCTGAGGTACAACTCCAGGTTTTCAGTCAATTTTTAGAAATAGTAAATGCTTTAACAGAAGAAAAACAACTGCACGCTGGGGGCAGATAAAGGCTCTGAGAAGGTCTGAAACTGCTTTACACTGTCAGAAGAACAAACATTAATTTGTGCAGCTTCTCTGAAACTACCTTTTCTCAACCAAATTAGGATCTGCACATCCATTCCACCCTTTACCTAAATAAATTACAAAGCATGGATGGGTTTTAGAGTGACAGGTATTTTCGAGTGAAATTCCCAAGGTTGGAGTTGGAAGGGGACTAGATTCACAACTTTGTTTCAATTAAATTAATTTTAGGATGCCTGCACCATGTATCTTGCCCCAAGTCCCATAATAACCTGCAACTGAACCTGTAGTCCATCCTACCTGTTGGATTCTCTCTGTAGCACTCCAAAAAGCTGATGTTCTGTGGCTGCAGAGCAGAAATAACACGGGGTGGAAGTCTCTTGGTGTAAGCCTGCTATCTGCCCCTCCTTTGAAAGGAGAACTCTGCTAAAAAAAGGAATATCCCACTCCTCTGGTGTCCCAAAGCCTCCCCATCGTGTTGGGCAACAACGTGGGAAGTCCAGAGTCAGGCAGTATCACATCAAGATTTAGTGAGGGCTTAACCCTTACAGCCAAGATCAGTCAGAGTGAGATCACGACCACAGACCAGTTGACTAGGCTGCAAGTTGGCACCAGGAGCTGCTGAACAAGAACTGTTTTCACTTTTAACGTCCTTGAACTTACAGCACAGAAGACAGTCTCTCTGCGAAGCACTCACAGCCCTGACGCAGCCAGTCCCTCTCTGAAACCAGCTCTTTCACCCAAGGGATGAATACGATGAGGATTTGGGGTTTTGATGATGATATTAGAAAAAAAAATCATTACTCAATTCTTGCATCTAAAAATTTGTCAAGCAGAAATTTCATTTATTTTTCAGAACCTGATTTTGCAGGAACATAAGAAGTAGTTTTTCATCTCCTATAATTTAAAGCCTGAGCAACACATACACTCGGGTAGAAATGTCACATTTGTTTATAACAGGGAAAAACACACTTATTCTTTTACATCTCTCCTCAGAGCAGATTTACCTGTTGTGGTTTGCAGCAAAAAAAACGAAAGCCTCATTATTGACACGAGCAGGAAATTCAGGAAATTTATAACCACGTTTTATAGATCTGCTCTGCGGGTGGGGCAGACGCTCCTTTCTCGCCCTGCTGCTGCCTGGTAACTTGTTCCACTTTCCTCACCTCAGAGCTAAAGAAGAAATGAAGCTTTTATTTCAAGGCTCGGTTTTGCGTTATTACCAGCACAGCTATTTATAACCCCTGGAACAATAGCTGACCTTGGCCCAGCGCGAGCATTTGGATCCCCCGCGCCTGCATTGTCCCGCAGCATTCCCACCCCGCTGCCTGCGGCCGCCTTCCCTCCCCAAGGCTGCCAAGCCCTTGGATGCAGGGTGGGGACATCGCAGCGATCATAAACAAAGCCAGGCAAGCCACAACACTCAAGGCTCGGCTGACAACGCGTCCGAAGCTAGGGAGAGGTGATTTCTCCCTCCCCCAGTAAGTGCAGAGAAAAACTTCTCCGCTGACCTCTGTGATGAGAGAGTTTACTGCGCTATCAGCAACTGGGACTTTGAAGTATAAAACAAACTCTTTTCCCTGGCCATTTTTGCCCTGGAAAACAAGCCAGGTGTCCTGGTTTTCCTCCTGGGTTATTTTTGCAGTAAGGAAACCGCAATTAGAGAGGAGCAGGACATGCTCCACTGCCTTGACCCTGCAGAGCCTGGGCTGCCAGTGTGGTCCGTGGGCTGTCGTGCTCTGGTCAGTGGGTTGAGCCCCACTATGCTCACAGGGAGGGAGATGCTGCCAGCCCCCAGCACCCTCGTACACACCAACAAAGCCTGGATCCCGTCAGTTGGTGCTTATCTGCTGGCCCTGGCAGGGCTGCTCGGCTGCCTGCTGGGCAGATCCCCCAGCAGGTTTGCGAAAGCAGAGCGGTGTGGTGAGATACAGCCAAGGCCGCTGGCCGGCGAGCGGCCGAAGGGCAAGGAGGGGCTAGCGAGGAAGGGCAGCGAGCGAAGAGGACTTTCAGAAATCAGCCCCAGCGCAGGAGCTTCCTCTGCTTGCCCTGGGGTCAGATGGACAAACCTGTTCGTTTCCAGCACTGCCCGTGGGGAGCAGGTCCAGGGGTGCAGGGAGCTGCTGCTCAGACCGGCCAGAGGTGAAGTGCTGCTTTGGGCTTGCTTCTGAGCAGAGATCCCCACCAGAGGGACCTCTTGCTCAGAGCTGGAGACATCAGGCTCCAGCATCTTTCTGAGCTGGCTCCTGCCCTGCTGCCCAGGCTCCTGCCCCAAGGTGAGCCATGGGCTGGGCAGAGACAGCTCTCGGGCTGCGTAGCTCATCTGCTTCTCCCTGGGTCGACACCTGGGTCTGGCTCTTTTGGAGAAGAGGCCCGGGTTTGCTGGGAAGGGGGTGGAAAGCTAATGCAGGCAGCAGCTCATCTCCTGCCAGCACGGGGTGGGAGGAAGAAGGGCAGCCCCACTATTGGCTGGGTCCCCTCAGCACGTCACCATCACAGTACTGTGAAGTTACACCGCTCACTGAAGCCGAAATTACCTGTACGGTGACGGCAGGGAGCAGCAGCCCTTCCTCTGAGCCCAGGCTCGGATGAATAACTCAGGATACAGCTACAGAGCTCCCAGGAGGGCAAAGCCCTGTTCTCATTTTCAAGGAAATGACACATTCTTGTTCCAGCAGCAGCTGCCACCGGTGCGTGTGAGGAAGGAGATGAAGGAATGATGAGGTGATTTTGGCCTTACTGCTTGACAAAGCT
This sequence comes from Buceros rhinoceros silvestris, assembly GCF_000710305.1. Lineage (NCBI taxonomy): Eukaryota > Metazoa > Chordata > Aves > Bucerotiformes > Bucerotidae > Buceros > Buceros rhinoceros. The sequence continues at coordinate 44,665 of NW_010406383.1, read as the reverse complement.
GCCGAGGAGCCATCATGTACCCACTGCTGGGGCATGGAGATATTGACAACTTCTGCCTTTCTCCTTCCATCCCAAATCAAACCTTGTCCAACAAGAGAAAGCACACGTGCTCAGCCCTTGTGCTCCGCCATCGGGCAGCCCAGCATCCAATAACTGCATCAGCAATCGTGCCCGTTTTCTACCTGTTTTAGACCAGACACATGAATTTGCAGCTCAGATTAAAGGAAAGAGGGAACCTTTCACCCCTCACACTAACATTTGTATAGGAATGTAATTTAATTCTTTTTGATTTGGGCATTTCTCAACCAGAGTGAAATCAAACTGGCACAATTAACCCTTCTGTGGGTAGATCTGAGGCTGCAAGGACCAAGTGGACTTCGTATCAGAGTGGCTATTTAAGACTGAACGATTTCCTCCTCCCTCTCCTAATAGGATCCTCAGCTGGCGCAGGGCCCAGGGGCAGGAGGAACCTGCCAAGGAAGCAGCTCTGAGCCCCAGCTGCTCTGCTGGGAGTTTTTTTATTTCTCTCTACCATGACTCCAAGTATAATTAAGCTCCCACAACAATTGGATTAGAGGCAAGACTGCCTCGCAAAATCCCCAGGAGAGCAACAAAAACAACAAGGAGAGGATATGGAGCTGCCCAAGAGGCAGTTTGTGCCACCACACACCTGCAGCAAACCCCAACCAGCCTCACAACCAACACCCAGCGGGTCACGGAACGCTGGGAGGACGGGTGGCCCGGCAGCAGCCACCACCTCCCATTAATATTGGCTTGTTTTTTCACATTAGCCAGGCTGAGCAAGAGCAGAAATCCTGGGATGGAGTTTAATTGTTGACACTATGTGGAGAAGAGGTTCGGGGCAAGTAAACACACAGAAACATTTATGAGCGGAAAAGCCTGGGATTAATCGCAGTTTCTGGATGGCTTCCTTCAAATGTATTACCGGTTCTTACAGAATTCAGTTTAAAAAGCCCCCCTTCCCTCATGTCACTGCAGAAGGGTCGATAAGCAGCCAGAGGAGCGTGGCTGGGTGCTGCGCTGGGTGCCTGAAGGTGGCAGTGCTGCAGTCTGCTGCAGCTCAGGGACCATGACCTCCAGGCCAGGGGTGCTCCATCATCAAGCATTCAGCTGCCTGGCTCTGCACCTAGTCAGAGTAACTACTCTTATAAAAAAGGCCTTAAGTTTTTACGATCATTTGCTATACTGTATTTTAGCATCTGGTCGTAGAATCACAGAATGGTTTGGGCTGGAAGGGACCTTAAAGATCATCTAGTTCAATCCCCTGCCATGGGCAGGGGCCCCTTCCGCTAGATCAGGTTGCTCACAGCCCCGTCCAGCCTGGCCTTGAGCACTGCCAGCGATGGGGCATCCACAGCTCTCGGCAACTGGTTCCGGTGCCTCACCACCTCACAACAAAGAACTTCATTACATCTAAATCTACCCTCTTCACTTCCTGCCTCTTCTTCCATTTGTGTTTTAATTTTTAATTCTTCTCCCTAATGCTGAGTCTGATCTCTAGTTATTCACAAACTTTTCACTGACAACTGAAATGCTTAATAATTACGTGGTAAAACCCCACCTTTAAATTGTCCCACAGCCTTTGCAAGCAGCTTGTGCTTCTTTGCCTAAGGCCCGAAGCGAGCAGCCTTTCCACGAGGGAGAAACAGTGGCTGCAAGCTGAGAATCACAAGTGCTCTGAATTATGTGCAGATTAATTCTCGTATTGATGTTAAGGGGGTTTCCTTTCTTGATATGATCATTTCCTTTAACTGCTGGACTTGGAAGGGAGCCGTCCCCTGTGCCGTTGTGCAGGGCTGTGCCTCACTGGCCCTGGGGCCGGTGGTTTCGGCAGGGCTGTGTGTGGTGTTCCCAACTCTCCTGCCCCAAAGGAGCTGCCAGGCCCCCAGGGTTTCATCGTACAGTGGCACAGGGAGACTTTCTGCAAGCATCAGCCACACTCTGCTGCCTGGCAAAGAGAGAAAGCCCCTGAGATCATCTTGGGTTTGCTGCTCACACAGGAGGGTCACCAAGGGGGACGCTGCTCTGCAAGCGTGACAGCCCCCTGCCAACTGCCTGCCCCCCCATGACAAAGCTCAAGTCTTGTCCTGTTGAGTCTTCCTTTCCTCTTCTTCTCCTTTCAGACCAAGGGCAGCTCCACTCCAGCATTGCCTGATGTCCTCAAAACACCCCATCCTTTCCTGGTCCAGCCTTTTACCTTTCCTCCCCGGCACTGCCCAGGTCCCCCTCCAGCCCCACAGCTTTTGCTCAGCAGCACACATGAGCAGATGCTCTTAGGACAAGCGATTAAGCAACACAGGCAGCGCCACACCAACATCTGCTTCAAACCCTGTTTTCCCAATGCCCCAGACATGATTTCAGCACAAAGTGGTGTTTCATCATTAGCAGAAGCAGCGATGCTTTAAGAAGCCTCATCGTGCTGCTGCTGATTAATGCTCTGCAGTCTTGGAAGAAACAATTCAACAAAACCCCAGAGCTACAAAGGGAAAAAATTATTCCCTGTGGCCAAGTTGAACTCCCACTGAAATCCCTGTAAGTGTTTCCACAGGCTCCAGGGGGAATTGGACCAGTCGCTCTCCAGGAGACAACCTATAAATGGATGATATTTCTGAGTGAGTCATCTATATATACAGCCAAACTTGGCTCCTTTCTCCAGTGCGCCTTTTGTCTTGTCAGTGCTGTTTATGTGAGCAGCTCTGTCCTGCTGTCACCTCAACACTTCAATGGGCAGACACCCGGCATCGTGCACAGGGTGGTGACCGCAGGCTGTGGAGCATGAAGTATCACTTCCCCACTTTCTGCTTAAACGGGAATCCATTTATTCTTTCATGCCAGCATTCGCTCGTGAGCATCGCTTTCCACAGTAAAAAATCTATTTCATTCCATTTTGAAATAGCGTATCGCTGTGGAAAAGGAGAACTTCCCAAGAGCATCTTAGTTTATAAAGGCATTTGGTTAGACGGTGTTAAAATAAATACCTGCCTGGCTCACTTCCCAGGAGGAACGTTGCTCCCCTGGGACCTCCAGCAATGCTCTGTCAGCTAGCTCCTGCCATCCTCCCTCACTTTGTCTAACCATCCACAAAAGAGCATGGAGTCTGGAAAAAGGTGTCTGGAAATCATTCTGGAAAGTGGCTTTTGAAGCCATAATGCAGCACTCAGCTGTTATCTGACACCTGAACGAGCGGCAGAGAAGGAGCTGCACCACCACCTTTGTAGATCCAGACAACAAAAAGGCAAGAACCAGTAAATTTTGCAGCTGGAGATCTTCAAAATGTTTAGAAGACATATCAGCCTTATCTGTTAAAAGAGTTTAAGCAAATTGAGGTTGAGACAGCTCTTCAAGAACATCCAAAAAAACAGGCAGATGTGAGAAGTAAGTCTTCAAGATCCAAACCCACCCTTGTCTGCTTCACCAAACTGCCACTCGAGTCAATTTAAAGGGATTTAGAAGCACCTGACGGGTACCGAGAGGGGACTGCCGAAGAAAGAAATGCAGTAATGAGAGAGAAGCCCTTAAGAAGCAATGATGCCTCCCTCGCATCACGTGTTTGAGACAGAGGAACAAACAAGAGCTGTAATTACTAGAAGGAAACGTTTCTAGAGCCAACAGTTATCCAATTAAATAAAGGCAGATATATACAGGACAGGCCTGAGGACAAGCAGCAAGTCCATGTCCCCAAATTGGCCCTCTATAAACAACAATTTCTGCCAGAAACTGGGCTTTCAGGCAAGACACAGCCAGTTCCCACTTTGAGAGATTCTTCTGGGCAGTGAGTTTATGTTTGTTATTGTCATTCAGTGCTGAAAACACCATCATCTCATTCGCTTGCCGCTGAACTGCCCACCTCTGCCTCTTGTCAAAGCCAAGGCTTTTACTGGCTACCTCCCTCCCCTGTCCAGGGCTCCAGAAAGGACCCAAGACCTCGAACGCTAACAAATCCTGTGCAAAATGGAATGCTATCAGGTGATGACCAGCGATAGCTCTAGACAGCATAACAGCATCACATCAGAAGATGAAAAAAAAAACAAACCCACTCTCTCTGGATGTTTTTCCTTTAGGAGACAGAAGTAGGTTGGTTTGGCCACGTCCCATGCTTGAAACACATACACTGTCCATTTGGACCTGTCCAAACTTCATGGACTTAATTAAACTCCCACATTACCTGGCATGATCGGCCAAGGGTAATCCTAGAAGGTGTTTAACACTCGCATTTTCATAGGCTACAGCCAGAGGCTCAGTGTTAACATCAGAGATGGTCATAAAGTGGTTGCTTCACGCTCTGGAAACTGGGTGTAATGGCTCGCTGTCACCTTCCAGGACCATCTTCCCTTCACATCCCAGTGCCTTTTCTCTCCATCTCATTTCTTGGTATTGGAAATTAAATTGTCCTCACTCTGAAAGATGAGCGAGCAGATTTTATGGTCTCTGCAGTTAGGAGGAAAACATAGTAAAGTATAAAATTAAAGTAATCCTACCACTGAAAGTGTGGTTGACTGGCAGCTGCTTTTTTTCCCCTAAGTGTAATTTTCAACTTTTCAGAGTTCCATTTAATTGAATTCATTTATAGCAACAAAATTGGAAACTAGATAACTAGGGAAATTTCCTTTCATTTACAATTTTTCCGCCTTTTTTATTGCTTGGCTCAAAAGCAAGCAGAGCTTTCCTTATCAGTCTTCCATGCTTATTGTTAATTTTCTTCTATAAACTGAACGCCAGACCTCTTCCCTGTAAAAGCATGCCAGAATTTACAGTGGCACCAAACTAAAGCAATAATTCCCGCAGAAACTAAGCAGATTTCATTGCTGTCAGCATGTTTTTCACATCAGAGGAAAAGGTTGGACAATTCAAATGTCACATAAAAGGTGGGATCGTTTTACTAGGGAGAGAGGGCTGGAGGATCTCAGTCCCCTTGGTATTTTAGCAGCTATAATTCCTCCTACAAGGCAGAGGACTAAACCACAGGAATCTAGAGACAAAATACTGAAACAAAAACTTTCTCTTGATTTCAGCAGAATTTGGACCAGTAGAAATAAGCTTGTATTGCATCTCCTTCAGCTCTTGTAGAAGGTTTTGGCATCACTTTCAGCTGGAGGAGAATATTGCTGCATAAGACAGGTCTGCAGAGAGGTTTGCTGAACTGGGGAAGAAGCTAGTAGACCTTCAGAAGAGAAATCCATCGTGAAGGCCAACATCTAAACTCCTTGTTAATTCTCTTGTCACCTTGTGCAGCCCTCAGAAATTCATCCAGGAGCTCTTGGGTGTTTCTCTTTAAATCCTCTCAGCACACCATTCATTTTATTTTTAATTTAATTTTTAAGGAAGCCTCTTTCTCTCTTTCTCCTCACTTTCTTTTGTTTGAAAGTTTGGGAACAACAAGCCCAGGTCCTTTTGAGTGACAGTTTCTTAGTCTGTGTGGAGGGTTACAGCAAAGGAGGAGTAGATGTTAAAAATGTGAAAAGGTTTCTTGCCTCAAGTCAGGCCCAGAGGAAGGGCAGGCAGCCTCTAAAAGAGCCTTGAGGAGCTTCATACCTTCGGGCTGTTTTCCCTCAAGAAGAGCCAGAGAGAAGGATGCCCAGAGACCTACATCTGTCCACGCTGGAGCTGGATTTGTTCCCCATAGTTTATGAACATAGTTGCTTAACCGGCAGCATGGAAAGACTTAGGAGAGCCTTTTCCATTTACAAGCCCTCACCCATGTTCTTCCACTTTTCAACGGAGTAATAGGAAGGCTACCAAGTCCTGACACTTCTATAAATGAAAGTCATCTTAATTACATGGCAACAGACACGTATTTATGTTGATGTTTAACAGCCAATGCAGAAATAATTGAGACTTGAGATTAACAGTTGATTTTTGACTAGACCATAAGCACTGCCTCTGGAGGAGGTTCAGCCTAAGAGAGACTAAGGCTCCAGTGTGCCTTTAGCATCGCTACCAGCAATTGCTAGGAATGTCAGATTAGGAGCCAGCTGGTGCAAGCATGGCCCATGCCTGGCTCTTGGGCTGCTCTCGCATTCCAGGGTGCACAACTGATGGTGGAATAACAAGACCACATGGAGAGCCACAGCCACTGAAAACCATGGGAACCCGTCAAAGGTGTGGGCTCTTTGGCTGCACTAGAAACAGAATACTTTCTAAGTAAAATTAGAGAAAAATGTTTTCCTCAAGGCCTTAGGATCACACTTAGGATTTATCATGTTGACTACAACTAAGGAAAAAAAAAGGCACGTGGCAAGAATCCTAATGATGGCACGACACTGGTTTTGGTTTTGACCATGAGTTACCGTTCCTCATCACAACATAATGTAGCTTTCCATTGATTTTTTTTTTTTAATTCAGAATTAACTGGGAAAATGTCAAGTTAATATGCAAACCATCAGCTGCATCTTTTTTTTCTGTTAACACCACATTCAGAAGCTTTCATCCGACATCACTCCAATGACCTCGCTGTTTCACCATCCATTTCTGTTCAGCATCCAAATTAGACTCCAATCCCTCCAGCTCCAAGAGTCAGCAAGAAATAGAGGGGCTTTTGCAAGAAGAAGGGAGTCCAGGACTCTTTCCAGAAGGTTGGGGAGAGCTGCCCAGGTGTGGAGATCCACAGGGAGCAAGGGAACAGGAGCGGGAACAAAGATGATGCTGACAGACCTGTGCTTGCAAAGCTCAGTCCCAAAAGACCATGGGAGAGGGAACCTCCAGCCACCACCTGCCTCTCAAGCCAGCCCTGCAGCCACCATCTCTGCAAAGCCAGGTGAGATGCTCTGGATGTCATGCCTGGCCAGGCTGGTCTCTTCCCTTCTGAAAGGTGATGTTGTTCAGATCACCACCACCTCTGCAGAAAGGAGGAGGTGGCCTGGCCTAGGACAGACAGGTCTTGGACCATGGCTCAGTGAAAATCAGTTGTGAAAGTGAAGGCACTGCTACTTAGTATGAGACGTTGGTCATTGAGGAAATGGATCGAGATGCAGTAGCACATTTAAAACAGCTTTGCAGATGGTGAGTAGGCTGCTAAGGAAAACCCGGGACACGCAATATTATAGACAAAATGAAAGCTTGAAAAAGCAATAAATTTAAGGAAATGATTTCTGAAATCCCAAGAGTGTCTGCGTACAGTCTGACCATATTAAAACGACTGTGCTCTTTCCAGAACTAAAATACTTTACATGCCTGAAGAAACCTTATGTAAACAGGCAAATAAAGTTGCTTACATTTTATTCAGCAAAACTGCCATTTGTTGTGGCCCTGTGCTGGCAGCACTGGCACAGCAAGTTGTTTTCCTTTCAAAATGGAGCAGAAAAGAGGAACAGTAGTGGGAGATACTGCCCCAGGAAAACCACACAAAACCCAGCAGAATACCCTGACAAGCATCACCCACCTTCCCTGCTCTGCTTCTATGGGAGAAACTTTAGTACCTGGAAAGAACAGAAAGTGCAAAGCTTCCAAAGAAGAATTCTAGTTTCTTCACCTGGAATTAAACTCTGTAGTTTTTGTAAGAGATTGTAAAGGTGCTTCACATAATGGATATTCTTTTTCCATTAGCTGCTTACCATTTGCAGGAGATTGTTGCTTTGCAGAAACCAGCAGCATGCCAGAAGCTTACCCAAAAGGCTACAGTTTGGACACGAATGCAAGAAGGGAATAGCTTCCAGTATTAAAAAGACGTTTTCCATTAATATTTGGATGTTGAATGAGTAATTTCAGCATGTGGAAGCTACTGCTGGGAAGGGATGTTCGTGTGTTAGTTAATGAGCAAAGGTTGTCTAGCCCATGCAGCCTCTCTGGAATGGACTGGCTGCTGGAGACGGGACAAGTGGAGCTTGACTAAAAATAATATGGCCCCAGCCCAGCCTCTGCTAATGAGTCATTTTGATCTGGGAACATTTCTTCGGTACAGCTGCCCTCAGATCCAAGCATTGACATGCATGGTTGAAGTCTTCAGAGACACAGGAGCGTCACACACTGTTTCCAATACTCCTTTCAAGAACAGGGAGTTCAAGTGCTCCAGGCATCAGGCTCCACGCACGGAACCTTCTTACTCAAGTGGCACAAGTGTTGGACATGGCCAGATCTTCTCTACAAGTTTTTTCTCCTTAAAAATACCCCCATCCACAGATGTTTCCCACACAGAAGTGGGAATTAAAAATTCCACAGGTGGAATTAAAAATTACTATGAATATTCAGTGTCTTAGATACTTAACTCTGTGAAGGTGAGGGTTTAGCCATGTACCTGCAGTCAGAGGAGTTCAAACAGTGGTAGCTCAGCTACACTCCTAACTCTTCCCCGATAGCTCCTGGCTCTGTTGGATAAGTGATGTTCAGATAATTGACCACATTGGAGCTGCACCTCAGCTGGAGGTGTTCAACACCATCCTCTAAGCAAAGTGACTTCCTACAAACTGGGAAGCTACCTCCAGTGTGAAATCTTTGCCTTCTGGCTCTGCTCATAACCCAAAAGATTGAACAGATGTCTCTGCTGGTACCAAGCCTCTCCCTGGAGGAGTTCTGCTCAGAGAGACCGATGGAAGAGCACACTGAGGCAGAATGCTGGATGTTTTCCAGAACTGATATGCAACAAGAAGGATATTAGTGATCACAGGTGAAAGATGGCAGGATTGGAACAGAGAAGGAAAAATATGAAAAATGAAAGAAGGGACTGGTTGTGCCAAGAGGAAAAAAAATTAAAAGTAGGCATGTCTGAGGTGAACACAAGGGGAAAGGAGTGGCTCTCATAAAAAGGCAGAATGAGGGAAGGGATATCTTAGTAGATGCTTCTCTGAAGGCAAAGCGCTTCTGACAACCCCACAGGGAGGGTGCTCTTCTGAAGATGGTTTGCCAAGCCAGTGTAATGCGATGTTTAACTATTTTACAGCCTAGGCAGGCAAGATTGAGGATGAGGAGGCAGAGCAAATGGAGGGAATGCAGAAGGGCTGACTTTTGTAAGACACAGGTGGGGAAGCCAAAGACAAACACCACAGACTGAGCAGCAGCAGGAGGAAGAAAGCTGCAAAGATGCTCCATGGGCTCCCAAGGTTTGGATATTTGGGCTGAAAGCTACATTCTGCCCACATTCTGCGTACTGGGAGCAGCAGAACAACCTGGGGGAAGCCACAGGATCCCCAAGCAGCCACCTTGTGACAGTAAGTCTGTCCATAGGATCTCTGGGAAGAGAGAAATCCCACAGACATCTTGACTAGAGCTAGAGGCAGTACTTTGCAGCAGCGACAGAAGAGAGGCTGAAAACCTGCTCCCAAGCAGCAAGAGATGCCTGGAGAACAGGATGCCCCATTCTAAGAAAGTCTGGGAGCTCTAGAATAGGTCACAGCTGCCCTGTGGCAGACCAAGACTTGCTCTACCAAGTGTGTCTTAATCAAATAGTTTTATCTTTGTTTCCATGATTTAATGAATGTAGGAGTAGGAGGAAAAACCCCAAGCACTTCCTATATTCATCCAAACCTTCCATTTGCTTCTGACATTCCTTCTTTCCCTTCTCCCCTTGGCCTCCCGGGGCCAATAACATTTCCATGCCATAAGCTGGAAACAATTAATGCAGAGACAACAGAAAAACATCCTTTCCAGATTAGTTCACATAAGGAGTTGCATTAACATTCTCAACAAAACTGTGTTGAAGCCAAAAGGCTCCTGGCCTCAGCCACTGCAGGTGGTTCCCATCATAGTCACCCTCTTACAAGGAAAAACACAGACTTGCTGCAAGTGACAGCAATTCTGCTCCTACCGTAATTGTGTGATACAGTTATGATGTATCTGAGTACCAGAGATGTGGCTATCTAGTCTCCAGAAACAGATTACCAGAACCAGCAGAATGTGGCTGGAGTTTATAGTGAACATAATTGTACTAGGACCTTACCCCGGTGGTATGTTTTTTACATAAGGCTCGTAAAGTGCAAGGCATCTGTAGGCGTGAAATGCAGAGCGATGGAGAAAAAATCCTCATTAAAATCCAGCAGATTAAACACAGAACAAATTCCAGGGACTTTGCCAGTGTTAAGCAAGCAGCAATGACAGCCCCGAGACCAGAACTTCGCAGGCACCCACATCCAATCGGCACGTAGTTGCAAAAGGACAGGTGATCGTTCACAAAGAGACCTTGTGCCATGGTGTGAAAGGCCACGCTAATGTGAACAGGCGCTCACTGCCTGGATGAAGCTGCTGCTGCAGGTATAACAGTGGGGTTACAGGACTGTATTATACGTTAAAGTACTTACCTATCTACAGAAAGAATTTACTGAAATGGAGAAGCAGATCTACAGGGCTGACAGCACTAGCCAAAGCACTTGCTTCAGCAGAGCTTCAGCATCATCCCTAGCAGGATGCCAAGGTCTTCAACATTGGGATGGGGTAGGGAGGGACCAACGCAGAAGCTGTCTCACAGCAGGCAGGGCCACCACTGACAGGGCTGTGAGCAGATGCTGCTCACTGTCCCACGTTTGCATATCCTTGCTTGAACTCTGGCCCTGGTTAAAAATGACAAGGGAAACAAAGTCAAGACATCTTTCCATGAAGGAGCATGTATGGAAGTATGTAACTCAAGGGTACATCTATGAATGGATCCCTGGGTGGGGCTCTCTTGGAACAGCAGCACTAACACATCTTCCCTTTTGGACTAATGTGTGGCACATACAAGCCACCAAGAGGTGACACTGTCAGGGCTAAGTCAGCCCAGCAAGGCACACGTGCCACAATCCATACTATGAACAAGCCCAGAATTACTAGGACATGGGTGCTCAGGCTGCTGGCTTGGGCTGATGGCCACAGTACTCTTGTCTGTGCACCACGGCCTGAGCTGCATGTTGTTGCACGGATGCAAATAGGTCCCACTGCAGCCTCATTCCTTCTGACAGGTCCAGTTTTAAGAGCCTAATGGGAACTTTGATTAATCATCAGGGTGAACTCTTTCTAGGGGCTGTCCCACTCTCAGCAGGACAGACTCACTCAGCTGAGTGCCCAGCATGGAGGAGAAAAGCCATCCATTGCAGAGCAGCTGAAGAAACTGGAGTCAGTGTTTCTTCCTCTTCTTCATCCTGCTCTAATCATCTGCCATCCCTGGGGAGCATCGGGTACAGTCCCAGAAGTCAGAGGAGAAAATAACTCTCAGGTAAGAATCATTGCTTTGGGGATGAAGTATTAGAAGCAGGGTGTGAACAGGCATGGGACTTTCTAATGCACAGGGGGATTTAATGAAGCCTGATTTCCTCTTCCACCATGGCAGCTAGGGAGAGTCTGTGGAATGGTAAGGGATGGTAAATGCTTAAGCCTGACAAGTTAATTCCCTGCATTGTGGGGCCAAGAACAGATGTCAGCTCATGAACCTTCACTTGTCATAAATCTCCAGCAAGTTCTTGTGCTCAGGGGATGCCTCCTGCATCTCTCAGGGGAAAGAAACACCAAGCTGCACTAGAGGTATGGGTGAGCTCCTCTCCAGCCTATAATACCAACCTCAATTTCCTAAGCCCAAGAGTGGTCTGTACGGTGATGGTCTCCACTTCTCATACCAAAGATCCCACCCAGGATATCATAAGAAAACTTTCTCGCTATCATTATTCTGTCAGAGGTTTGGGTTTGGTGAATCCACATTTCCCAGCAAAGAAGGATTTCACTGGAAAATTCCTAAACCAGATTTAATTTACTCCTAAATGTAATAAAAATTCCAGGCCAGATCCTCAAGTGCTGCAGTTCCTGTGCCCAAGGCAAGGTGATGTCAGCAGGTACCTGGCACACAGTGCTTTGTCCAACTACTTTCCTCTCACTTTTTATGGACATTCCAGTTTTCCTTTACTTTAAACAACCCAGTCTGCAGTGGACAGCTGTAATCGGACCTGTAGTGTGCTCCTTTTCTCACATCTTGCTGTTCGAGCTGTCGTGGTGCTCCCTCACCCTGAACTATCTGTGTTTGGCAGTGGATGGTGCAGGTCATCGCGTTCATGATTCAATGTTTGCGTTGGTCTGGAGTGACTCAGCTTTGCCTTTTATGGTTATCTACCCCCACATGGTGTTCTCCTCCAAACCCTGCGAAAGAGTCTCTTGGCATCACTCTGTTCCTGTCATTCCCTATGAATGGCATGAAGCTGGCAGGAAAATACCAGAATAGCACCTTAGTTCTTATTTATGTTACGATAAAATTTTTTAAAATTGGGTAGGAGTCAGGCAATGCCCTTCTGAGCTGATGGGCAGAGACTTCAAAGCAATCTGCAGCCCAAAGCCATACAGCACCACATTCTGGGAAGAGTAAAGTTCCTTCTAAACCACATTGTTATTTAAAGCTTAGTGGTAGGCAGCCAGAATTTTCTCACCGATTATGCAGAAAATGGATTTGATTGCTGGCTTTCAAAACTAGACTTGTAAATAGACCTCCTTGTCACAGCAGTGGCATCCGACTGCAGCTCAGTTGCTTTGTCTTGCATCTGCGTGTTTAAGATGTTACTGAATCCCTGTAGTCAGAGGAAGACACGGACCATGGAGACATCTGAATCTAAACAAGAGTCACAGGACAGCAGACAGAAGAGCTGGGGCTGTTCTCATCGTGCTGATGCACAAAGGCAGGGAAGTACAGACCTTAGGTTGTTTCCTTGTCTATGGATGCAAGATCCACCTCAAGGCTTTGACCAACCTCTGGGTAAAGCCATCACTAGTGATTATGAGAAGCCATGGCTCTGAACGGAAGGTGTGTGGAAGAGCAACTAGCTGAGTACTCCAGCCTCACGCTATTAGATTTCTATCTAAGAGCTCAGAGACTGACCCAGTGGCAGTGAAATGCCTTAACTCCTTTTTCAAGCCTCACTTGGTGGCTCTCAGGGCTCTTAAGCATTAACTAGGAGCGAGATGAAACATTTCTCTCTAAGATGTGCCGCTCCTGACTGCCCACACATCTGCAGAGGCTCAGAAGCACATTTCTTTCCCACTAAGTGTCTGGTTTAAATTAGACTCAGAAACTTGTTCCAGATACCAGAACATGGAGAACTCATGACTCATGCTCTGTCATGCCGATTCTGGCCCAGGGGAGCCTGGTGCCTTCTATCAAGCAGGGAAAGAAAACCCCAGTGATGCTTTAAAGAGTACGGCAGGAGGGTGCTGCAGCAACAGGGAGCTGCCAAGGAGTCTGCACATCCCATGCATCCTCAGCCAGGACTTGCAAGTGGAACTCAAGCCTCTGATGCGGGCGGTTTAGGATCTGGGATAGATAATCGCTTTCCGCAACAGGACAAAGACACTTCTGAGCAGTTCCCAAGGGAAAAGTCACTCAAGCACGGCAGACTGCACCTTGGCAAGCCTGTGCACTGAGGGAGAGTCAGGGTTAAAGGGAGCTGGAGGATTGGTTGTGTGGTGACAAACAAGAGATCCTGTTTGAATGTTCACGATCACACGGGGTTTAGGCAGATGCTACCCGAAGGTCCCCACCTCTCTCTTCGGCTGCTACGGTGTCTTTCCAGCTGCTGAAAAATTCAGCTTGTTTTTCTATACAGTATCTGCAGTGATAGCATGAAAAAAAAAAAGTAACTACGAAGGATGGTTTTCTCTTATCCATGGGGAAAGCCCAGGCTGGGTTTGCCGATACCACCTGCCCGTGAAGGCAGGAGACTGAACCCTTTCCTTTGCCCCCTGTGCATCTTTCCAGGATGCCTGGGTAACAAGTGAGAAAGACTGAAACTAAAAGCAGAATTTAGCAGCAACCTGCAGAGGGGATCAGCAGAATGGAAAGTGGGATTTTAGAGGTGAAACTCCTGCAGTTTTCTCGTGTAATGAATTTCTGGATAGCGAGCTGGCAATGCAGCACACCACATTTGCAGGGAAGCTGGCAGAGACCCCGGAGCACCGTGAACATCTCTGACTATCCAGCCAGCAATGCTCCCCTCCATCCCACAGGGGGCTGAGACCTTCCTCCATCACTGGCACCCCCCGAAGAACTGTGACCACCTCTACTTACCCAGCCAGCAATGCTCCCCTCCATCCCACAGGGGGCTGAGACCTTCCTCCATCACTGGCTCATAATAAAATCAAGTGCTCACAGGGCTGCCCACCTGGGTGCCCTTTTTCCCAGCCAGAATTAAACCAGATAGAGCCCATTCAAGCAAACAAGCTGTGAATAAATTTGCTGCTGAAC
>NW_010406383.1:28480-30357 GCF_000710305.1 Buceros rhinoceros silvestris | reverse complement strand
ACCCCACATTTTATACTGTAATAAAGCCTTCCTGAGATCTTGCTACTATTAGTCACTAAAATCTACAGGAATTCTTAAAACTCCATTTCCTTGTGCAATCTTTTTGCCTGTTAAAATACGTGCTGCTCACCAAGCGCCCCCCCCCAGTGAAGTGCAATTCAGCCTGTGCCCTCTACAGCCAAGCTCACCATTGACTAGTCTCAAAGAAAATTAACTCACATGAAAGTAGATTAGGATTTGCTACCAACAGCTGGAAGTTAAAAACAAGTAATTTTCAGCATCAGAAAGCTCTTCTCTTTCCATTAAGGTAGCACAGTAAACAGGGTTTAATTAAAAAAGAGGCTCATAAAAATATCTGTATATGAAGGTAACAGTGGGATGTAGAGCCTGAGTTGTTTTGATAGTTCATTCTTCAAAAGACTCAAGGTTTTACATCTGTGCTCCTCCATTCTGAAGATGCTTGAACTGAAGAATTTCAGAATTGATATGCACACTGAGATGTTCTTTACTTCAACTCTGTTTCAGAATCATTGACTATGAATGAGATTAATCTGGTTTTGAAAGCCTAATAATGCCTTCTGCCTGAAGATTCATTTAGTGACTTTGTAGATGCCAGAAGTTGTTCAAAACACAAAATTCCACAAAGATTCAGTGTTACATTTTTACCATGCTTTAGTACTCCAAAATATTGTCTGAATACCAAGTAATGAATGAGCAGAAACACAAAAATCCTAGAAAAGAGCTTGAGATGGGGGGGAAAAGCCCAAAACATGAAGTACAAGACAGAACAGGGCTCCTTCCCCTCAGGTGAACGCCGCTGCCACCAGCCTCATGCCTGGCTCATTGCTTCCCATTCACATTCTGTATTTACTTTTTTGCCTTGAAATTACATTAACCAACAACTTATAAATACCAGTCCCCCGAGATGGAGCAGATACAACATATGTACCAGTACTAGAAGCCTCCCAAGGGCCCTTTTCCGCTCTGAGCCAGCCGTAACGTAAAGGCTGTACCATCACGCAGGGCTGTCAGGACACACAGCACAACTGCCCCTGGCGAGGTGTAACCCCATTTTCCTTAAAGCCACCTTCTATATCACCGTGCAGACAAACTGCTTACAGAAAATGGCTTAGCTGGGAGGGACCAAGATGTCAAGAAATCATGAACTTCTCTCAGGATATGAAACAGTGGAAGCCTGTTGCTATTTAGACTTTTTTTTTTTTTTAAATACTGGTCTTAGCTACAGTTTACTCTTCCCACTTAGAAACGTGGAAAAGTTTGTTCAGCTTAAAATTTCCTGTTTGGCATTAGCAGCTGCTGGCTATAATATTTATAAATATTTCAGCAGACATTTCTGGGAGAATCTGGTTACAATTAGACAGTGAGCAACGCAGCTCCGCAGTCCCTGACTCCCAGGCAGAATTCGTGCCGCCCGAGGTGACCCGCGGGAGAAGAGGGGTTGCTGCTCGGCGAGCATTAGCAGCCAGCAGTGAGGCTTTAGGGGGCCTGGTTTTGAACAGGAAAGTGAAATCACTGCTTGTAGTAGCTCGGGAGGAATGTTTGGTCAGTGGGCCAGGGACCACCTACTCCCAGCATTACTCATTGCACTTCCCTCGCTCCCCGGTGTCCTCAGCATCCCCAGGTTGTGTGGTGCAGAAACACACTTCAGCCGAAAGTCCCTCCCTGCCCATCAGCCCCACACGTTTTCGTGCTCTCCCTGGGTATGCCCAGCCTCAGTTTCCCCCGATTCTCATTAATCTGACTTAAAGCTAAGCAAGCTGGAGTGATGAGCAGAAGTAAGAACCTTGATGAAGACAACCCTTTGATTCCCAGGCAGATCTACCAATGGTTTTCAGAATCATTCACCTCTGCTGAAC
>NW_010406383.1:15335-28385 GCF_000710305.1 Buceros rhinoceros silvestris | reverse complement strand
AACCAAAGGCAGGTTATTTCTCCTCAGGCAGCCACCACCACCTCGCTTCAGGGCTTCCCAGGGCCAATTTCTTCCCATCTTTTTTAAATAGCCTCTGATATGATCTGGACTGCTCTGGTCCCTAAAAAAAAACCCATAAAAGCCTCCAAATATCTCAGCATCTCCTTGGGCTCAGCAAGACTTTTGTGCAGTTGATGCACAGCATCCCTCACAGATGCGCTGTCCACCCTTGGTGCCATCACCCAGTGAAGGGCAGAGGAGTAGGGGAACGTGTGTTCCCAATGACCACCTCACTCTGAGGAGTCAGGAAACCCAACAAACAATGAGGCAATGGTATTGCCTCAGAAACCACTAACCTGAAACCGCAGCAACCCTTTTTACTGTGAAGGTACTTAGCAGGAAAGAGATTACTCGGAGAAACGCCAAGTGGAGAGGACATGGCTGCCAGTGAGTTTCTTCCCCCCAGACTGTGGTTTTTACCTCCATAATGCTACATCTTGCTTTCTCACTACTGTGTAAATCCAGAGCAGCCCCAGAGCCTCTCCACAGTGCCTCAGAGACACCAGTCACATAGCCAGGGGCAGCTGGGACCTCGTGGTAAGCACAGTTCCCATACCCAAGCTCAGGCAGTCAGGAATGGATGAGCATCTTTCCTCCCTGTCTGCAATCCCGATGGACACCACCCCTCACCCCTCCTCAAAAACATCCACCAGGAGCTCCTTGGGTACAGCCCAGGACTGTGTCTGAGCCTGCATAGCTCAACCAGTCCTACTGGGCCTCATGGTTCAACACTGATGCAGTGCCCCATCTTTTAGGACCTCAACTCAGGGGCCTCTGTGGCTTCACAGGCACTTCAGAAAAGCTTGGAGCACAGGTGATTTTATTACTGGTTCCCTAGATCTCAGGGCAACAGCAGCAAGAATGTGAGGTAGAATCAGCTCAGAAGAAGAAATTCCATAAGCAATTCTGCAGTCAAAAGCTTTTATGGGAGAAGTGACTTAAGTTCCTCATTTGCTGGTTTTTACATAAAAAGAGGCAAAATATGCTGAGCAAATGAAAGGCACAATTGCACAGCCTCACCCCCAGCCTGTTTCCGGCCATACTCAATAGCACCACGAACATCTTAAAGAGCAGCATTTCCTGAACCTCAAGTGCTGGCAGATGGTGTTGTCCTGGATCACTTTCTGCTGATGATCCTTGGTTCCCTTCGCCTTGCGTGACTACTCGGCAGCTTTGGTTTGTTTATTCCACTTTTTCCTGCTCTTTAGTTACGAGCTAGGGAAGGGAACCAGCCCCTTTTGCTAGTTTAATCACTTGCTGGTGACAGTGCACGTCCTTGGGGGTGATTAACAGGGCACGTCACTACCATTCATGTGAGCAAAGATTGCAAAATCAGGTCCTTTCATCCTGAGTGCAGGGATGGATGTACCATTGGCAGGGATGAGCCAGTCAATATTTCTATCTGAGCACGTTGGTTCTACATGGTAGGAAGGGTGAGGATCTGTTAGCTAGGAGCAGGACCAGAGACAGACTTGATAGTGCACCCTGTCCAGCCAGCCCCACAGCCTGAACTCTGTGAGGTGCCCACCATAAGCCAGTTCCAAGCTGGTGGCCACATCACCACGTGAGCCTGTCTGGTGTCCAAAGCCACAAACGCCACTGGCAGCGTGGCTAGGAGAACACACACCCTGCTGCGTATGGGGATTAGTGCTTACAGCAAATGGATGTGTCTTCAGAGTAGTGTTATAAAAATCAGCCTAAATGGTAAAGTCATGGCTGCTGTACTGTCATCGTCATACTTTACCTTCCTGCAGAGCCATCCTCTGGCTCTTCATGGAGGCTGGTAACTCCACAAGTGCTGCACGTACAAAAATAGTGTCATACTTGAGAGTTACATGGGATTTCCACCTCAGTGTTGCTGAAAAAGATCATTTATCCCAACTGTATATTTTGGAACAAAGGCAGAGAGCTAGAAGAGCTACACAGAAGCACTGGTGGAAATCCTGAGATTTACTAATTCATCCTCCTGCCTCCATAAAACCACAAATTCAACAAATGCCCTCAGGAAGCCTTGAGGTTTTGCACAACCATTTTCCAAGCAGGAGGAGATCTCAATTCCTCACCCAGGAGTAATAATTAAAATATACCCAGTTTGGTATTTGTCAGATAATATAGCTTGATGCACAAGCTGCATGTGAAAAAAAAAAAAATGGTGTGACTTCAGAAGTCTTACTGGAAAGACCAGCTGAACAGAGGAAGAAGAGGCAGGTGGCAGGTCAAAAGCCTAAGAGGCAGCCAAGGGCTCTGAAAAGCCGTGGAAAAGTCAAGGGTAAGTGTATGAGGAAGGAGATATGTCTGGGCCAACTCATGAAAAATCCGTAAAGAGTTTTTCAGCGTATCATGAATGGCAGCATCCAAACAACCAACCCGTTCTGGTCACCCTCCTTTCCCGGAGGTGAAACCTGATCCTTAGGGAGGTTATTTTACCTTCAGAGGAGGATGCCTTCCCAGTGCACTGCTCTGTGACTCCCTGGACACTTGATACCCTTCTGCTCTTGCACCAAATGACTCCTCCTAGGGAAAGTGCTGAGCTTTTGCAAAGTATTTAATCACAAAAATATTACAAAACAGTAAGGCATCATTCACTATTGGAAAGAAGGCTCCCTCTAAATATTTTTCTTTGGGTAATTTACTGATCTCTGCAAAATCTCTCAAATGCGTCACTGAAAAGGACTGAGAAGAAAAAAAACCACAAGAATTGCCTGAGCCACAGCTGGATGCCTCCGATGCTGACTGCTCCCTCAAGCTTATCTTTCACCAGCACGAGTATTACCCTGAGATGTTCTTTTTGCTCCTCCCAAGACAGCAGCTAACAGGTGCAGTGACTTTCCAATAAATCATGTGTAGAAACAAGAATTTGTGTACCGCAGAACAGCAGGGAGTACAATTTCTTCCAGCGCTGGCATGTGGGTGGCTTCACCCCTGCCTTCAGCTCTGACTTCAAGGGGTCATCCCCTTGCAGCACATCTGTTTGCGATGCCTTGGCTTCATTCAAGCCTCTGCCTGGCCTTTGACACATGCAAAAGCTTTTGCCTTTCCATCTTTTATGGAACAAGTCGCAGGGAGCTGCCATCCCCCACCGCACAGCCCCTCCAGCCTGACATCACACACCCCCCCAAGCCCCAGCGTTTAGGGCAGGTCAATTCCAAACCCCTTTTGTAAGCCAAGCAAAAAGTGCTCTGAGATTTCCATGCTGCTGGAAGAGCACATGTTTTTCACTACGCTGCTGCATGGGAGATCTCTCCTAGGACAAAGCACAGCATTGTTTTTTCTCTTGCTTTAAATATATTTGCAGAAGGCCACCAGAAAGGAAAAGGGTTTTCTAGAAGAAAAGCATCTCTGGCTCTTGTCTCAAGATGTAAATGAGCAAAACCACCACGTTAAGCTTCGCGAAATGCAGCATTTTACATTCAACATCTGCTTTTCCAGCCCCTCAGAGACGCTGTTTATTTTCCACTGCTCCAACCCAGGAGAGCGCTGGTGCTCCGCCGGCACTGGAGCTGCCCGCCAGCATCAGCCCAGCCACAGTCACTAGGCATCAGCAGGATTTCAGGACTCAAAGCTGTATTTTTCCTAAATGGATTTCTGCATACATTTAAGTATTTCGTTGAACTGGAGCCACAGCAAGTGAAGGAATCATTATTCTAAAAAAGTAAACAAGGGCGGCTGCACATTCCTGTGAATCTTCGATAGAAAAAACACTCTTGACTCCAAAGGAGGGAAAAAATACAATTCTCCTCCAAAAGGCTCTTATTTGCTCCCAGTTTGGCTCTTTCTGCCCCAGCCCTGAGAGGAGGTCCTGCAGAGGACAGTCCCAGTTCAACCTCGCAGTGGCACAACCCACACGCTCGTCAGGTGAGAAACCAAAGACCCCTGTGGCAATAGAGTTACGTGCCGAACCCCCAAGTGGTATTTGCCACAAGGAGGCTAATACTACTTGCCGCTTGTCCCAAGGCTACCCCAGGGACTCTGCAACAGCAGCAGCCTGGACCCTCACCCAAGAGCGCCTTCATCAAGCTTTGCTTCTGTGCCTTCCCCACCCCCACCCTGAGTGTTGCTGTCTGGAGACTCCTGGAGCTGCAGGGTGGGGTGGGTACACAGGGAGCCACAGCTCCTCCATCCCACCACAGCCCTTGGCTGGGACATCCCTTGGGTTCCCACACCCAGCCAGGCTCGTGGGAGCTCTCAGCGCCTCAGCACTTCCCCAGGGTAGTTATGTTTCTCCTCAGCACCAGAAACTTCCTTCTTCCTTTCACTTCCACCTTTTGCATGTAAAAAAAAAAATTAGAAAATGACAGTTTTATATTCCCATCATCTCAGCACTCCTTGTTTCCCCATCTTTCAGCTGCTCTGCTCTTGCTTCCTCCCTTTGCACCCCTTAAAGGTTGTACCGATAACATCTTGCTCCCCTTGGTGGGATGACTGCCAGCAGCCACCCTGGCTTCATGGAGGTCAGGCAGGGGGATGAACAGCCCCAAAGAGTCACCGAGTCAAAGCGAGAGATGCAGTCCCTGCTGATCAGCTAAAGTAGCTCAACCATTACCCTTGATCTAAGCCATCTGGGTAACCTTCCCTGAGCACAGTGGGGTGAGAAAACAACTTGGAGCAGAGAAAGGGAGGGGATTAAGTAATCTCAAGAGTTTCCACCAACATGAACTGTCATCTGGAGATACCAAAGCCCTGGCGGGACTTCCAAGCAGAAAGCCTGTGGGAAGGTACCCTGGGATGGCTTCCCAGGATGTGGGCTCCCAGGAAAATTATAGAGGCAACACAACAGGGACACCAGCCCTGCAGCACTGTGGGGAGCTGCTGCTGGCACCCCTCAGAGGCTCAGAGGATGGAGCAGGCAGCAGGAGCAGCAAGGGGAGAGCACTGCCAAAGGGCCAGGGAGGACAGGAAACGGGAGAGAGCAAAAAGGGAACTGGCACGGAAAGATAATGCACCTCCACCTACTGTAAGCTCTGCCAGGACTGATAAGCCTGGTATCCCCCTCAGAGCAAGCCTAGCAAAGCCAGGCCATATGCAAAACACACAGGAGATCATCACCACCAGACCCAATGCCTGCCCATACACCTCACAGTGGAAAGCCAGGGCTCTGTTCCCAGGAGACGAAGACCACTCTCTCAACAGATGGGACTTCTTGGAGTTACAAAGCACATCTAAGCAAATTTCCCCTACTGCCATCTAGTCGAGTCATTTCATCTTGCAAAGAAACACTGAATTAGTCACCAGGCCAGATACCAAGAAGGTATGAGCAAGGGGCACTCACCTAGATGAGGATCAGATCTACTTTCCACCTTCCCAAGTTGTGAAGGACTTGGCTTCACTTAGTCATGAAGCATCAAGAAGGGAAAAAAAGCCAAATGAAACAAAGGCAAGCCTCTGCCCTTGCAACCGCATGTGCTCCTACTGAGCAAGGTGCAAGCTAGACTTCCCTCTCTACCAGGTTTTTGTAGGAGTTAGTAATTAATTATTCTGATGACAAAATCTTGAGTCTCCCCCAGGAGCTCGTCCCCTGATATGCCTCTTCTTCCTTGGGCTGCTGGGAGTAGGTGGCTCAAAGCGTTCCCCATCACCACCCCAGCCTTAAATAACAAGACTGATCACACCATGAAAATAAAAAGGTGAGATGGGAGGTTGGGGACAGGAAATAAAAAGAAGAGCTTGACTATTCTTCACACATTTGAGTTACACAGATGGCCCATAACATACGGAGTTTCAATTTGGGCTTCTATAGAAAAAAACTACCAGCTTGTTTCTCAGGCAGAACCACCAAAACAATCTGGGGTTTTGTATTCTGCACTTGATATCCTTTTTTCATTTTTTTTTTTTTTTACCTCATAATCTTGGGTTTCACCAAGGTAATAACTGTTGGGGAGTGAATATAAAGCCCTCATGGGCTGAATCAGTGCTCTCAGCACACGGAGCGCTGAGCTCCTGCTCTCGCTGCAGGGAGGGACGCCCTAGGCTCCTTGAAATGTGTGACGGGGCTACTCCTTCAAGACCCCCAAAAAATGGTGGCAGGCCAGGATCAGAGAGAGGCTTTGCCTTTCCACTCTAGTAACTATTAGACCTGTTAATACTGATCTGACCAAATCTACCCCCCTCCTTCCCAGTGCTCAGATGGTCAAACTGTGCCACCAGGCAATTCAAATCAAACCAAACACCAAACAAGCATTATCATCACTTGTCATATTTATATTTTTCATTTTATTTTTAATTTTTATTAAAAAAACAACCATTATTAAAAAGGCATCATTTACTGGAAGGCTTCTGCCAGGGAGAACTCTCGTTTCAATCTCATGAACAGTTAAAACCCATGGGCATAAACAAAACCCAATAAAAAAAGAGAACAGTTCAAACCATAGCTTATAATTAAGCAGTTTCCTTAATGTGAACAGAGAGGCTTTTGTTGAAAGCCTTCAATTCAGAATTTCATGGAAGACTTTTAAAACACAGGGGAAGAAGGAAGCACATGCTTGTTTAAAAAAACAAAACCTGAACAGGAAAAAAAAAGCTGCTTAAGTAATGGGTAATGAATTCAACAAATTTACTTCCTCCAAAGCAATCGCTGTTTGCCCAGCCATACAGCTGGCCCCAGGTGACGTATTTGCTCGGAAAACTGAACATACAGAATTCCTGCCAAGTCATTCTGGCCAGAATTTCCCAACTCTGGCACTGGTTTGGAGGGGGTTTTCGGTGAGGTGGTACCTGGCTTCCTGCTTTGGGAGCCTGGGGTCTGCAGTGCCAGTAGGTACCACGGGGAGCCTGGAAACGGGGCTTTAATTCAGCCTCTTTTGGTCTCCCCCAGTGAGACAGCACCAAGGTGAGCACTAAGCATCTGTCTGAGCTCCTGAACCAGGGCGGAATAAAGCACCTGCTCTAGGCTGCGTGGATCAAGCCCAAAACCGGGAATGTTAAAAATCGCAAATTAGTGAGTACTTTTTGTATTAAAAAACCCATAGAACCTATCCTCAGTCTGGGAACTTTAAGGCCAAAACCAAATAAAAATGGTCTTAAAATATATACATATATATATGGCTTTTCATTTTTCCTATCCATTTCATTGGAAACAAAAATAAATTTAAGGGTGATATTTGGTTTTCAAAAACGACTCTGTCCTTCTCTTTAGCTGTCAGCCGGAGCGGATGGGATGGAGGCGCTGACTGTGGTCGCTCACGATGCGGTTCAGAATGCACCCGAGTTCTTCATCCGTGCTAGTAACCGGGAGTAGACAGGTGCTGCCAAGGAGAAGACCGAGTTGGGTGGGACAGACACACAGCATCTCCCTGTTCCCTCCCCTCCCGGTTATGCTACACCTTGCTTGGAGCAAGACAACAGAATAAACCTCTCCTTAGGGGACAGGGAAATACGATGGAAATCAGAAATAAGCTAGAGAAGTTGTTTTACCTAGTCGAGGATTCCTCTGAGAAACCTGCAGGGAAAGAAAGAGAAGGTTTGCTTAAGTACAACGAATCTCTGACAGCTCTAAGACCAGTCTGCATGTCAGTACAGCTATCCCGAGTCTCCAGCAAATATGGATGAATGACTCCTCGTTACTGGAAGCTGACATAAAGAGTACCATGCCGAGGTTACGTTCACCACGGGCTGCAAACTTGAGGTTTTGTGTTGCAAAATAAAGGTATTATTTCTTACACAATTGAATCATGCAAGAAGAGAGGATGGGTCATTCCATCAAACACACAGGCTCACTCTCTCTGGAAGGCAAAGTCTGAATGTGACCTTATCTTTCAACCGTTATTACCAAAATGTAATTTTAGCAGTGAGAGGTTTTTGGTCTTTTACCTTGGATAACGCAGATGCCTGTTTGAAGATCTCTAAGGCAGGGTCTGCAGGCTCGTCACCTCTTTCTTGCGGCCTTGAAGCTAAGGGTGGGACATAGACAGCACTGAAATACTCTTGAAAGCACACAGGCTGCTTCCTTCCATGCTCTGTGTTGAAAATCCCATAACGGACTAATCCTCCTCAATAAACCGAAGCCATTGCCATGTGTCACCGCTCCCTCCCACAGCAGCTCTGCTGTAATGGTGTGGCTGCGGGTATTTCTAGCCATGGACCTACCCTGCGGCTGCAAGACAGAGTTCACGGCATAAACCACACCGTTCGTGGCCATGATGTCACTTTCAGCAACAGGCTCCTTGTTGATATGTATTACGTTGTTTTTCTGTTCAAGGAAAGAAAAACATAGAAAAGTAGAAAATGAGAAACTTTTCTCATCAGTGGTTTCCAATGTTATTGAAAAAGCCCTTGCTCTACATTCATTCATTCATTTACTGGATGGCTGTAGGCATTTTCATTCCTCTTGACAATTAAGGAGAATATAAAAACAAATTATAGCCTGAGCAGCTCGTCTGAAGCATTTGGCAGGCTTTGGAGCACAGATTTCCTCAGTGCGCGGGCTGGGAACGCCGTCCCGCAGCAGTAGAGCGTGTCCAGCAGCTCCCCGGTGGCAGCGGGCCCTGCTGCTCGCACCAAGAGAGGTGGCTGAGGAGATGGCATCAGGAGAGGGCAGAGCGGGACTGGACACGGGAGGAGGGTACACACAAGTTGGCCATCTCAGCGCCCTTGGAAATGCCTCTCCATTTTTGTCCTGCATTTTCTTTCTTATGCACAGAGTGGGTCTGCACTTATTTACTTTCTGAAATAGATTTTTTTTTCCTCAGTAGAGGATCCTACGTTTTCTTCACATAGGGCAGAATTTGTGAAATGGAATTATACATCTAAATAAACCCTGCTGCGATAAGGAAGTCCAGGCAGAGATCACTTTTGGCTGCGCTAAAAAAGATGTGCTAGCTGAACACGCTATTCATTTAATTTATTTATGCTTTTTCCCCCCATGACTCAGGATTAAATTTATAACAGCTCCTGGAAATCATTTACAATTGGTCTTCTGGGGAGAAAGCTGAAGCAAACCACATTTCAAGACTGCCAGCCTGTTGAATGGAACATGTGGTAACAGTCCCTCTGCTACAGCCCAGAAAACAGTTTGGTGGGTCTGTGCAGGCATTTAGAAGAGGTCCCCACACCACCCAAACGAGCACAGACATACTCTGGTCCTCGACATGGACAGACGGCAGCCCTGCAGACCACAAAACCCCATCCAAGGTGTCTCACCATGCTGACTTCCAGTTTATCTCCCTGCATGGACTTCAGCCTCACAAGGGCATTGACCGCACCGCTCACCAGGATCTCATCAGCCACGTGGAACTTGAGGATGTTGGCCAGTTCCTTGGCATTACCTGGGGGAGGAAAACACATTTGCAAAACAGCATCAGCGCTTGCTTCCTCTATTTCATGGACTGGAAATTACATGGAAAATACCATAATTTCCTGAAAGTGCAAGGAAACAATGTAAAATTGAAAAGCCCAGGCAGAAGGACCTTGTTTGGAGCTGGTTAGGACATTGAGGCCATTGCTGCCTGGGAAGGTCAGGTTCCCAGCAAGACCAGAATGACACGCTCCCAGTGTCCCATCTTGGTACGTACCAAACCTGCCCTATACACGAAATCCCTCTCTTGTTTTTTCAGTCCCTCATTCCCTCACTGTGCACAGCATGAACCTGCTGCTTTCACTTCCCAAAGACCTCGGGGTGGGGCAGGAAGACCTGCGTGAAATAAGGAAGCAGACAGCGCACTCATACTTGGGTATTTGCTAATGCCAATCCTGTTGCCAAAGCCAGTGTCACTTGGCAATAAACTTGACAGCTGAAACTGCAGGATGTCTGGGTAGGAAGGGGGAAAGTGCAGGAGGAATGTCGCTAATGGCTCACAGTTTGCTGGCCTGATCCCCACCCCACTGCGTCTCTTCTCAGCTAACCATGCTTTGAAATAGATTTTAGGAAGACACGATTCTTCCCCTTGGCCATCTATTTGCCAGAAGAGGCAGTGACACGCACAGCACAGGCCAGCAGCCTCCTCCATCTCCTCCTTTGGAGGATGCGGTGTCACTGGGAAAATCCACAGACAGGATGGGGAACAATAGCTAGTGCAAAGGATGGCTCCGTCTACCACACCAGAGCAGCTCTTCCAGCGAGGAGGACTTTTTCTTTCGGTGCTCCTATTTCAATGCACCATGAGCTTTTTTTCCATTACAGTTGTTCTAGGGCGGCCACAACCTACCCTGCTCACCCCTACCAGCATGATTCACTTTTTCATCGGGAGCATAAGCTAAATATTTGCATGGAAAAAAAAAAGAACATCTGAAGTGCCCGCATCTGGGTTACTTCATTCCTGCAGCCGTTTACAATAGCTACAAAAACAGTTCTGAAATATTTATATATGAAGCAGTAGACTGGATGTGCAGACTGATATTACCAGTTCCTCATCCCTGCACTTAAAAGGATAACCAGCTACCACGGGCAGATGCATCCCAAATTATGATGTCAATGTTTGCTTGGGCTTTAATGATGAGAAGACATTACACTCAAATACTTGACATTGTTTCCAACCACAGCTCGTTTTCAACATGAACAAAATAGAAGATGCTGCTGCTTATCCAGAAGAGCACTACTAAACGTTCCCATGCTTTTTTCCACACCCAGCCTCTGCTTTTCAGGATATTGGTCTTCATCTGTGCCAGACTGGAATATTTGTTAGTCTTCTCAGGATCAGACTGGGCTTCCTGCTTTGTCCACGTACACAAAGATGGAGCAACAGCTCCATCCTTTTACTAAAATTTCATACAGTGTAACTTGAGGGTGAATGTGGACCATGTTTTCTATCTGCAAAACTTCCTTTAGACACCCTGATCCTGTGTGGTTGACAGCCACGCTCTCACTTCTTTCATCTCTGAGAAAGGCAGAGGCCTCATCGGCTCCTCTAGGGACACCTTAGAGTTACCTCGCTCACACCAGCCAGCACAGCCAAATTAAAGCCATAGTAAGTTTGTAGCACCCAGTACAAACGTGTCTTCCAAGCATAAGGGAAGTATAAGCGCACACCCACGCTTGCTGTAGAAAAGAATTCAGTGCATCCTCAGCTTTGTGCTGGATGCTTATCTGAATTCGTTGGGTAGAGAGCTCTTGCTTCCAACAGACAGGGTCAAAGAACGAGATATGGCATGAAATCCAGCCATTCCTCCCTGTATCGTGCCAAGAACACACAGCGGCTGTTCATCTAAACGCTCTGAAATGCTCACCCATTAGCTTGTTCAGTTCCCCCTGGGGCATGGCTCGGAAAGCTTCGTTTGTTGGAGCAAACACCGTGAAGGTACCCGGCCTGTTCAAGTTCTCCGTTAGACCTGCGGACTGGATGGCAGCCACCAACGTGCTGCAAAACAAACACACATGAAACGCTTCACTATAAGCTGCTTTTGTTGGGTTTTGAGCAGTTGCATGTTGTGTTCAAAAGAGAGCTGTGAAGTCACAACTGCAAAATCCTCCTGGGGTCCAGCAAATCAATTAACCAAAGAGTTGATTAGGTTGGAAATGAGCCTGTGAGGCCCAACCAGAACATCTGAGGAACAGCAAAGCAGCCTGGGAAGGGCTGACTTCTCGAGGACCAAATGATAGTGAGGAGACACACAGCTCTGGCCACAGTGGCTCTGAGGGGCAGAGGTGGCTTCAAAACCAGCTTCTTACTGTATTAAGGGGGAACCACATACTGTTGGCTCACAATTCATTGCAGGGTTATTTGAAGTCTCACTCCCTGTAATTTAGGGATGAGACCATGGTTTTGGATGTTCTTTCTATGTTAAAAAAAATTATACGTAGTCATGACTACAACCCATAATAAATAGAAACTGCTTTGGCAGCTTTTCTGCTCCTAACCACCACTTAGTAGGAGCAGAAAGGTCACCTGAAGCGATGGTCCGCCTTGAGAACATCCATCACGGTGCCAGATGGTGGAGTCAACATTTTGTCCATGATAAACAGGGTCCCAAACCTTCCTTTCTTGTCATGGGCAGCAATGCAGGCATTTTCAATGCAAAGGTTCTGCAAGCAAAATTGCAGAAAAAAGGACTTCATTAGCATATGCATCAAAAAAGAGATTTTTGTACTTTCCACAGTGCCCAATTACACTTTTTACCCGATGGCCATAACACTACAGACACCGAGCAGCATTCATTTGTATGGAGCACTGCACGCTGCAGGAACTTACATTGCGGTACACGAACACCCTCAGTTCCTTGTCACCCAGAGTCTGTAGTTTCTGCCCATGGTAAAGGTATTTAGAGAAGAGCTGGTCTTTAACAATGTGGTTCAGAAGCAAGTTTTTCATGTTGTTGTCGACAACGGGGAGTCCATCTGCAGCAAAAAGTGTGGGAAGAACCAGGGATTCACTTAAAGTGACCACTGGGGCACTGAAAAAAGTCCAAATACAGAGTATTACCCACAGCAGTTTTTCATTGCAAAACTTGATGCCACTGCCTATGGCTGAGGCATTGGAGAGAGGATTTGCATACTTGTGCACTGAAACTTGGCTGAAGACTGTTTGAAGGAGGTCTGTGGCCCTGATAAAAGGGATTAATGCCCCAGTTTACCTTTGAACACATCATTCACCGGGGCAAGGAGGGTCACTTGCTCATTGCCGGTTAGATGAGAACTGAGACCAGCTTGTCTGAAAATGTCCATAGACTTGGAAACTTCAGATTCTTGTGCCAACTCAAACAAAGTCTTCGCTGAAAAGAAAAGCAACACACAGTAACCTTGAGTTAAAGGCAATCCACCATCACTACAAGATACCTACACCCTTTAAATCCAGTATTTCCTTGGCAAAATTGACAATAAAAAAAGCAACAGAAAGGAAGATGCAGAGAGGCACCAGTACCTGAGTCTGGGATCAGCAGCTCATTAACAAAATGTACGACACCATTGGTTGCCAGGACATCCTTGTTGGCAATGATGGGCTTCCCGTTGAGGGTCAGCTCTTCCCCACTGCAGCCCACGTCCAAGGTGGTGCCTTCCAGAGTCTCCATCGTCAGGCCAGCGATGATGGCCTCAGCACACATGGCTGACTTCAGGATGTGATG
>NW_010406383.1:13821-15221 GCF_000710305.1 Buceros rhinoceros silvestris | reverse complement strand
TTCAGCAGGTCTGTAAGAGAGGCACGTGTCTTAGTGAGCTGCAAAAACCGCCTAGGAAATTATTGCAGCTTTTAGGGATCTGTTCGACAGCAAGGGCCTCCTGCACTGTGTTTATACACCTTTGCCAGCTTCAGAAGGTTTCATGTGCTTATTTGACTCATTTGTTGGGGGAAGTTACCTCGATTCAACACTACTTTTCTTGCACCTTGCTGGATTGATAGAAACCACCATCACATACAGGAGTGCTACAGAGAAACTGGGAAAAGGGATTGCTTCAGCTCCCCTCCCTGCTCCGTATCTGCATACCACTCTCTGCCATGTCTACACATCTACCATCTCCACACCTAAACAAGTCTGGGCTGTCCAGTCAAAAAGCCGGAGCCTGTCAAATCTGTTCATGCAGCTGCTGTCAGGGTGTATCAAGGAGCCGTTTAGATGCCCCTGAGAAAGAATTTAGAAGAACTGAAAAATCCTCTTCAGTCTCTCAATGGGCTCAGTAAACAAGCGCATACCCCTCAGGGCTTCTGGGTCCCCCAGGATCCTGTTCAGTGTTTCTCGTGGGATCTTCTCAAAGGCTTCGTTGGTTGGAGCCAAGAGCGTGTACTGGCCTTCGCTTTCTAGCAAGCTGTTGAGGTCAGACGCAGCCACAGCAGCCTTCAGAGAAATGAGGAGAGAGAGTAGCACATTCAGCCAGAATACAAAGGTCAGCAACTTTGTCCAGGCCAGATCTGTTAAGGCTTTTATAATTTCAGAGGGCTTACAAAAATCCTGAATAGCTTCTTTCAGCACTTTGGTCCCTTTATAAATCCGACCCAGATCCATGGTTCTTCTCCAGAAATTTGAGTACAAGAGCCTTTTTTTGGCAAGACAGAGCTAGTTTGAATACTCTGATATGCCTGGAAAGTAGTTCCAGTGAATAATTCAGATCAGAACCCAGAGCTGGCTAACTGCAGAACCCCCATGCGTTTAAAGTTATTCCCTAACTCCGCAAATACCCAGGCAAATCAGTTGGTACTCATCAAATCCGAACATTAGTATCTCCTAAGGGCACGGCTCCTGTAGAAGAGTGAGGAGACAGACTCAGTCTACATCTCTTCACTGACAGCAGTGCCAGCGTGACAGTTACTCTCACAAAACCCTACCTGCGCTGCTGTCAAACACGTCTCTCTGTGAAACAAAATAAGCTATGTGGGGACAAGGACGTTATCAGCCCTGCAGCACACGTGGGCTGGACTCACCCGCAGAGTTTCCAGGCTTTCCTCCGTCTCAATGATCTGCTGAATGCTGTTTGTCGTGGTGGCAATGACTTTGTCGATGACGTGAACCACGCCGTTGGTGGCATGGTGGTCAGCTTTCAACACTCTGGCACAGTTCACCGTCACAATCTGCAGAGGGAAAGA
>NW_010406383.1:9633-13763 GCF_000710305.1 Buceros rhinoceros silvestris | reverse complement strand
ATGTGGGGGGTGAAAGAGCCACGGGGCATTACATGCGCTGAAAGAAGGTGAAGCAGCCGCTGCTGGTTTTCTATTTCAAACACAGCAAGCACTGCAATACTGAATCAGCAGGAGGAGAAATGTGGTTTCCTAAAAAAAACACACAAAGAATGAGAATGCTCACTCGAGAATGTTCGAAACGTTTCATGTTTAAAGAGCTTTGAAAATAATCAGTGGTTTTGTCTAGCCTGAATCATCAAGACTAAGAAAATACGCAAGAGCCAATACCCAGGCAAGTTATACAGCAATGTGGGCAACTTCCCTGCATCAGCAGCGATGGAACTATCTGCTTAGATACATCTCCTAAATCAGTGGTTGTGAGCCTAAGCATTACAGAGTCCTGGGCGTCCAAGGACAGTGCTGGAGGTGCAGGGCAGCAGAGAAGCAGGTCTGTGGTGGGCAGGTTCAATACAGATGTCTTACCCCGTTAGGATAGTGGTGAATCTGGACAGGCAGGTCCTGGTACATTGAGTTAAGTGTTGTCCCATGTTTCAGATCATCCGTCAGGACCCGCTTGTTCACCATGTGGTAGCGAAGGGCATTGAGCAACTCAATGTTAACGTTACTGACTAAGGAATCCAGAGTTTCCTGAAAATCAGAAGAATTCAGTTTTCAGGGCTAGGTGCAATTAAACCAGTTGTTAGAGAGAGCCAGGAGGTCTGGCTGCATCCAAGAGCTTTCCAAGGGGGTGGGGTGTGTGTGTTTGTGTGTGTGTATTAAGTGATGTATTCAGTCTTAAGCCATCTGTGCAAATGAAGAGCTCTAACTTTGATAAATCTTCATCTTTCCTCTTACACCAGCAGCTGGCAGCTCTGGCACCCTGGTCCTTGGCAGGCAAAGGGGTGATGGCAGCAAGGTGAGAGCACCGCAACCAAATGGGCAGCAAGGCAACAAAAGGCATCACTCACAGTAAAGGACAAATACATCAGGAGACCTTCCCAGCAGCACCAGCCCTGCAAGGGTCTCTGGTGGTACAGGTGTGAGGTAGAGGCTTGGTAGTGGGGATAGCCAAAAACATGCCCCCTCCCTGCCCCAATAGTTGTTCTTTCATATTATGGACAAATGACTTAAATGTGGGATGTAGCTGATGTACAGTCAAGACTCTTGCCTGTTCACAGAGATGCTCCACAAGGACTGGAGGCATCAGCAGGACAGTGGTGACAATATCAGGGGTGGAAATTTCACAAGACACAGAGTGAGAAAATCAAAACCAACGTAAAGGAAGTTGATATGTAACCGAGCGCACGAACGCACTAATGCAATACGGCCGCAGGTTTACACAGGGTCCAGCTGGGACTGGCTGCTTGAGCAAACCAGCAACAGCCAGAGGGGTAAAGTAAGGGTCAACAAGCAAAACCAAAAGGGTTGGAAAGTCTTAACGTGATCTCTAATGGTAGGAAGCAGGAAAAACAGAATGAGGTGACTTTTACATCCACCCATTGGAGAGCATCCACATCTCTCGAGGGCTCCAGAAACAAAGCTCTGAAGCTGATGGGCCAGTATGGTAATTACCAGCTTAGCAATTCATAGTCCTTCTCGCACCAGGACTGTGTCTGTCCTACTAGATAGGGCTGGACCCAGACCCCTGCAGAGCTGCATCTCCACTAGAGAAAGCCAGAGGAAGAAGAGAAAGAAGAGGAATTATATCTTACAGCAGGCAAGGATGCCCAGGCCTCGTTACTTGGGGCAAAAATTGTAAAACTTCCAGGTCCTTCGATCTCTGGCCTTAGGTTAGACCGGTCGGAGTAGAGCTGCGTGGTGGTAGACCCAACAACTCCCAGGGTTTCGTAGATGTTTGAAAGTGGCAGTGCTGAAAGAAGAGACAGTTATATTCTCACCACACCATTCATCCTCCCCGCACGGCGCTGAGTTTAAGGAGAGCTGCTGGTGAGAACGCTTGGGGAAATGAAGCACGTCAGGGAACTCGTATTTGTTCATTAATTAGACAATAAATACTCATAGCCTGACAACTCCGGCCTCAGTTACAGCAGAGTCATCCAGGTTTAAATGGAGCTGCTCTGGACTTATATGGATGTGAATTGAGGCAAGCAAAGATATTCATTGCTTTCACCCAATCCTTGCTTGTACTCAGGCTTCTGGGGCTCGGAGCTGGCAGCTCACCGCTGGCCTCAGTCTCCACTGACCCATCCACGCGAGCCCACGTGGTTAACTGAGTGGCATCAAACGTTTGTGGAAGAAAGCATTCAGAAAGCAAAAGCAGAATTTGTCTTTCTGCAATACACCCAGTTCACTCCCTCCCAACCCCCACCAGTGGCTGAGCTGTATTTTCTCCGAATGCCATTTTTCCTGCCAAAATGAGCCGGGATTGGCAGAGCTGTCTGCTCCTCTCTCATTCCTTTGTACTGCATTTCCAATAAAGCTGTATTACTTGTTGGAATAAGTCATTCATCCCCTATGGCCTTCCCATGCCTGATTAAGTTTAATTATATCCACGGTTTTAAGTTGTCTGGAACGGTTTGCGCACGTTGGAGTTGCGCTGGCACTCAGCTGGTGCTCTGCTGAGTCCATTTTTGACTCGTTCATGGCAATATTGTGCACAAATTGCAAAAATCAAATCCACTTTGAGGAATTTTCTAACGTTTCCCTTTACTAGGCAGCTGTATAATTTTAAGAATGTCAAACATATTTTTACCAGCTGGGCAGCCTTTTTCTCCAGGAACTTTTTCATATCCAGGACAACACTCGTAGCTGATTACTCTGGAATAAAAGATGGATACGGCAGATTAACTGACGGCATCCCACTGCTTTTTTTCTCTTCACTATCATTCTGTATCCATCCATATCTGGTGACACTTCTGAGCAGACCCTTTATCAGAAATATAGACTTGAACAAAAGACAAACCACAGCTTTTGTCTCCCTCAGGGCTGCACATTGACCATTTCTCCACTGAACAAAAGCAGACACGATTTCTTTTCAAAACCACACTTTGCAGGAGCCTTTGTACGAACAGCGGATGGAAACCGAAGCCATGGTCCCAGCAGATAACCTCCGCCAGGCATCGTGAGTGCTGGTTCATTTGGGGACATTTCCTGCGGGATCTGGGGATCGCTCCGGCTGACTGCTGCTGTCACGTCCGATCACACTGCCACACACTGCAGCTCTGGTACGGCTGCTTTACCAGCCCAGCCAAGCGCCTCCCCCTCATTTCACCCCATTCTTGTCCACCACCAGAAGTTATTTGCTTACTTATGGCAAAAACCACAAGAGAGACCTGGAGGGGAAGGAGCATCCCTGCTCTTGGATGCATTGGCACAAGGGCTTGGGATGAGTCCTGCAAGGATAAACTTCACCAGAGGTAGCACGTGCACCCACAAGCACCCCACAGCGCACCCATCTTTGCCAACACCGGGTACATCCATGCAAGCACCCCCAGTGCAGCAGTTCCTTCTGGCTGGCAGCAAACTGCAGCTCTGATCAAGCACTATCTATCCCCTAGTAAAACCAAAGGGGCCAGAGACCCCGTCCCGGGGACTCAGGGCCATCTGCAAGATTTGCAGACCCTAAATAAGAAGGAGCTGCCTGAATGCTGCATCCATCATCTGCAGCTCAATGGGAAATAAAATCTGATTCTCAAAGCTGGCCATTCCATGGAACACGTGTTGATGTTAACAGGGTGGGGGGAGGAAGAAAAAGGAAAAAATCAATCCAGAAGCTGCCCATTTATTTTTCACAGAAGGCTCTTTCACGGATTGCTCCTACGCTCGGTGTGAAAGGCCATCTGATCGATGGGCTACGGCAGCGAGGGAATAGGTGTTCCTCCCAAAGACAAGCGTTTCCTCTGTGCTCCCGGCTGGATCGGAGACAAGGAGGATGCTGTATCACCGAGCCTCAGCACAGGCACGCAAAGAGAAAGGAAAATCCTCAAGCTTCAGATATTTGTCATCATTTTAACACTGTTAACAAACAGTGGAAATGCCTGGGGTTTAAGAGGGAATTCTTCAGGGTAATTAAGAGCCAGTAAGTGAAACAAATACCTGCTTTTCTGTGACAGAAGCAAATAAATTCTGTGTCACGGTTTCCTAAGAGAATTACAAAGCAAACCCAGACTGATTGTCTAGACATTTTATAT
>NW_010406383.1:0-9527 GCF_000710305.1 Buceros rhinoceros silvestris | reverse complement strand
AAGAGTTTGCCTAAGGCAATCTCTTCCTTTGACTACTGGAGATCTTAACACCCTGCTGCTCCGCTTTCCCCAGCCCCCCCGTCTCACATTCATTAGAAACACACACTTTCTCCCCCCACCACCTCCCTCCCTTACCCCAATTTTTCTTTTTTTCACCCTAGAAACTAAATCCAGTCTAGACAGTTCCCTGGGTTCAGACCTGTAATCAAAGACGAAGAGCTGATTAAAGAGAAATCATTCCAAAGTTCAGCATAAATAATTCCTGAGTGCTGACGTAGGTTTTAAAAGGCTTATTTATAGATCGATCGGAGATTAATGAGCTGTGACGAAGGGGCAGGACGCTGATGCACAGAGCCTGCAGCGCGGGGCTGGCCGGCTCGGGGCTGCCCCAGCAGCCAGGCGCCTGCTGCGAGGGGAGGGCACTGGGAAGGGATGGAGGGACCACACCGCCTGCTTTTCAGCGGGTTCATGGGCATCTCCAGCGCCACTCCACAAGGGAAGCTAATGGCAAGAAGCACTGAGGCCAGGAGTGGGGCCAGCTCCACCCGTGCAGGGGCTCCTTCAAGCCCCCAGTCTCACTTGCCGCTGAAGGGTATTTTGCATGCCAGCATTTTGAGTACCTGAAAACTTCTGCAAAGGGCCAAGTGAACACAGAGGTGCTCAAACAAGTGTTTGCACCTACGAGGAGCCAGAGATGAGGACTATAAAAACCAGCTTCAGCTTCAGCCATTTGCCCTCCCATGGCTGGGGGACTTGGTGGAAGCACAAGGCCACCCAGACCACCCAAAGGCATCCGCGTGGGCACCATTCAAGGGGTTGCTCAGGACTGGGCACAGGGCAACCTCCAGCTGGTCCTGCCGCCACCTCCAGCCCTCGGGGAGGAGGAGCAGAGCTGTAGCTGAAGGCTGCTCTGCCTCACTTGCAGCACTCTGCATCTCCATGCTGCGGTACCCTACACATCCATACGTGAGGAAGGCTGCTCCCATGACGTGTCCTCCTCTGGCTGGGTCAGAGCCACAGTCTGCTGCCCTGGGAGGAGAATCTCCCTTACAAGGACAGGGGCAAACAGCCCATGGGAGATAACACTGAGCACCTCCAGCCCCTGCACCACGCAGCGGGTTCTGCACAAAAGCCTTTGGAGTTGCCACGTCCATCCCTGTTTCTGGTGTCTGCCCAGTGGCTACAGACCAACGCACCGGGACGCGGCGGATGCCAGTGATGTGGGTTAAATAAGCAATGCCCTCGTACAAAAAGTGTTTGTCATCCACTCTGCAATGCCTCTGACCACAGTTTCCTGACCTTCTCATCGAGTAATTTCGAGGCGAATCTGCAGTTTTTCAGCTGCTGGTTTTGAAATACGATTTCTTAAACATCTATCTGTGTCTGACTGCAGAAGCAAGCTCCCTGGCTTTTGTTAGTCATTGTTTCACTGCTTGTTTCATTCTTAGGATCTCAAATTAAATTTTAAGCGCGTTTTTCAAGGTAATAAAAATAAGCTTAGGCATATATTAGTGAATAAAGATCCATTTGTAGTAATTTCCTGTAATAAAGCCCATATGTTTTGTTTTTGTAAAATAAGTGCCAGAGAATAAATTTTTTTTCCTAAACTGAGGAAAATTCATCAGACAAGAGAAGGCAAGTTAATTTAAAAGAAAAAAAAAAGCAACATATTAAGGGGCAGCCTACTGCCACTGGTTATTCCTCCAAAAATAATCAAAAACCAAATTTATGTGAGTTGTCTTTTCATTCTCAAGACAAAAAAGTGTCTGGGGACGCATTCAATTGCAACCCCAATTCCGGAAGAATGAGTCCAGTGCACAAGGGAGGTAGAAAAATATAAAAAACACAGACAGAACGATGAGAATCTACTCTAAATAAACTATTTCTTTGCCTTTGGAATAACCAACAGTGGAAAATTACCTAATTACCAAAACAATCTTGTTTCAGTGCTCATTAAAATCAAAACAGTGTCAGACTTTTTGCCAACTGTCTTATCTCACTTCATCAGCAATGATAAAAAATGTACATAAATCCTCTAATTTCTCCCTAAGTGCACGAGCCAATACTTCAGCAAAGAGAAGAGAAACAAATTTAAAAAGCAGATAAAGTGGAAAGAGTCTTCTTCTGATGCATGAGCTGCAATTTCCATCGTGCACATCCAGCCCCAGCAGAGCACTCCACTCCCGTGGACCCCCAGGGAAGCTGCTCATGGATCAAGCCTGCAGAGCCTCACCACCGAGCCTCTGCCTTACCGCCGTGACCTCGTTGTGTCTGTAAGAGCTATGGAGCAACTTGGCATGGGGCCCGCTGGAGCAGCGACCAAAGGTGATGCACCTGGAGACGAGACTAAAGACCAGGCACATCCGTGTTTCTCAAGCTGGCTTTCCTTGCTGCTCCAGTTGCTCTGTGTCTCCCGACGCAGGATGTGATCATGCAAGGAGGGAAGTTATGCTACAGGCTTGCAGCAGCTTTTCCACCCTCCTCAACTCAGGGTTGAATTTCTCTGCTGTGAGGTCATCTCTGCAGGAGCTCAGCTTTGCTGCTCGGCAGTACCTGGTCTCTCACTGAGCTCCCTCCCCACTAACCTGTTTGAAATAGTGCAGAGCAGGAAAAGAAAAGAAATCAAAGCAGTCAAAACTACCTTCCTAAAGCCACGTATTTGCTCCTGCAATACATACCCAACCTCACAGAGTACCAGGCTGGAAGGGACCTCAAGGATCATCTAGTCCAACTTTTGTGGCACCAGTGACCCTTTAAGCAAATAAGGATGATAACGGCCAGGTCGGATGTGAAGTAGGTGAGATGGGTCAAGCATCTATCCCAGGGCTGCTCTCCTCATAGGTATGAAAACGTCTTAGGAGGAAGAGAGAATTGACGATGCTTTATCCCCCTCCACCAAACCCCCTGGGCTGATGGAGTGGATCCCCCTGCCAAAGGTAGGACCAAGCACACAGCTTCAGGAAAGGACTTCTGACTACAGATCTCAAGCAAAGGCTGGATCCACCCAGGTATGCTGATGGACATGCCAAATCCTGACTCTTTCTGGGATTTAAAAGCATCTGCTATTCTCAAAACCTCTCATGGACCAGCTCAGCCCCACACAAGGGGCCAGTTTCGAGGGTTTATGTTGAGCACCACTAACTGTGCCCACGTAATCTCTTGGCTACTGATGCACTGAGCGTGGCACAGCACCAGGCCCCCGACACTGGTTTAAGAACTTGACTGCTGCAGCATAACACATCATGTCCTTTATGGCCCAAACGACTCTTGATTGCTTCCATACGCCAGGAACACCACGTCCAGTGGGAGCCATCACCAGCAAACCTTTGTAATCAGAGCTGTCTCAGGGTCCTCTGGAAAATCTGAGTCAAGGCACGTGTCTTTTGTTCTGCACAAGCACGGCTAAAGAGCAAGGTAGGGCCCAGGCTCAGAAATGACTGGGAAGGGAGAAGAAGACAATAACACCCATTGTGGAGATGATGCAAAGCTAAGAACAGTGATTGAATTCCACGCGTAAGGGAAACATTATCTCATAGGTGAACAGGCAGCTTAATGCTGTGTGTGCTTTTCTCTCAGTGATGCATCACTGGATTAGACATTTGGGTAAAAGCAGAGAAAATGAGGTTAGAAGAGATGACCCCATCTCCTCAAATGAAATCACAACACACTGCCAGATGCCAGTTGTTCCACCTCTTTCTGGAGATAAGCGGAGGAGTTAATCTCTGCCAAATACAGCTGCACACTTGGGTTACATGAGGTTAGTTTCTCATTGGCTTCAGAGCCGAAGAAATCCGTGGCTGCATCACTTGGCCTTTCAGTGACGGTAACTGAAAGCTATCCCACATCCACCGCTGAGTCATGTTTGCTTTGGAGACCTACTAAGCTACTCTGTTATCAGACGGGGCGCTGACAACACCATATTGCCATGCCATAATCTTGTCCACTTTACATCCAAAAAGCCACCATTTGGCCAAGAATAGAGCCTGAACTCCAGTCACCCAAGCAAAGTCTTCCCAGATTTGGTGGTTTTGTACAATGATGGGGAGGGGGGTGTTTGTTTGATTTTACAGTATTGCCTCTCCTTTTTTTATTTCTTTTTTGTTGTTGTTGTTCTGTAAAGACAACTGGTCACAAGGGAAACCACTATACATGCGCACTAGATGGTGCATCTGCAATATATCCTCCTGACACAGAACTTTCCTCTCTTAGACGAATTCCTGGGTAGCACCATGAAAGGTCAAAAGCCGTGCACAGAGGCGGCTCCTGTTTTGCCTCCCTCCTCACAGCCCCAACACCAGACACGTGAAACAAATCCCGATGGCCTGCCATCACAGCTAAACCAGTGAAGGCAACCAAAACAGAAGTTTATCACAGCTCAAGATCTCCAAGTCTGCTGTTGACTACAGAAGCAGAAGTTATTTATTCTGCAATAAAGAACAGCATGTTCCTGTAGATGTAATCACAATTTACCCTGGACCCTATCAGACACACATGAGATGATTTTCTGGTGTTTGTTCTTGGTCGACCTTGCAGATCCAGGACCAGAGCTGGCCCACAGCTCTGCTCCCCACAGCTCCCCAGAGCCAGCACCACTGATACTGGGTAATGTGGCGGTGCCCGATAAAGTGGTAACAGCAAAGGTGTCTGAAAGCCCCCTCTGGCCTACACCAAAGATTCCCCGCTCCTGATCTCCAGCCTGGCAGATAGTCGAGCCTGCACATCCTTAATTATCTGTTGCCTACATCACTCAAAAGACTGTCCTGAGGCTGCTTACACAGATACTTTATGCAACAGCTACTTGAACAGAATTGTTTGCAATTTTAAATGTGGAATTGGCCTGCAAGTCTAATTAACTCTCCTGGTGGAGTCATCAGAGAGTATTGGCTAAAACTGGCACCTCTTTCCCCTGATTTCTGTTTCCCTTTCCAAAGCAAACATGGGAAGATGAATTTTAAGATCCCTTCAATATCCATTGGCTCTGGATTGCCTTTTCTTTCCTTCTTTGTGTTGTTTTTTTAGCTAGGCAGCTTTGAGCTTCGCTTGGAGAGAGACACGGCTAAGTACTAGAAACCTTCTGGCACTCACTTCCTTACAGCCCTGAGAGCTCTGTAAGAATATATAGAAACGCAATTAGAATAACCCCCCGGGGTTTGTGTTTACATGGCTTGTTCCATTCTTAACATCTAAGTGTTCTAGGATTGTTTGCCAGTTGAGGAAAACACAACTACTTCTTGGAGAGTAACAGGCTAAAACAATTCCTAGCATATATGGACCTTAAGCCCACACCGTGGGCTCCTCCACAGTGGTGGAAGAGCCTGGCCAGCGCTCAGGTACTTACGTTGACTTCCCGCAGATCTTCCTCTGGTACCACTGCTTGCAGTTGGTGAAGTACTTCCTGTTCGTGCCGATCAGCTTCTGCACCGCACACACGTTGGGGCTGTGGGAAACGACAAGGCAGAAGAGGGTCTGGTAAGCCTCCGTCCCTTTGGTGCTGACCCCCAGCATGGAGCCAGACCCCACCTGACAGCGTCTGAACAGCCCTGCTGGGGTTGCAAGGGAGAAAACTTGCTCGATCTGAGTGTACAATGACTATCATGAAGAGGACGGAGCGGTGAAAGAGATCTCTCTTCACTCTGCCAGAGTATCTTTTTCTTCACTGAGTGTCTAATCTTGACCTTTTTCCATGTTCCACCTCCCACCAACATACAAAGAGATTGACAAACACTGCTTTGGTCAGTATTTCTACGATGAACAGCTACCAACATCTGGGGATCCCAGCTGAACCCTGAAAAAGTTATGCAATAATTAAAATCCTTCCCCCAACCCCCCATTATTTTATTGTTTAGGACATAAAGAAGGACAGATATTTATCAGCCCATGGACTGACTTGTACCAAAACCAGAAGAGGTTCTTTTGCTGTATAGAATCAGTCGATTCTGGACAGAGATGCCGAGCTGCTGCTGTGGCAAATGAGCAGCAGCACTGCCTGCTCTGGTTTCAACACACCAGGTATGACAGCGCAGACTAAGAGGGGCTGTATCAGCCCATAAGGTACCGAGAGCTCCTTCCCAACTGCAAAAGCAGACGGCTGGCCACTGAGAGCTGACTGCAGCCTCTCAGCTTTCTAAGAAGTGGTGTCACTGCGAGCGAAGGTGTGGTCCAACAGGAGCTGGGAGTTCACTCGCTGCTGGTTTGGCCAGCACAGCATCTTCCCGCTCAGCCTGGCTCACCATCTCTGTAGTTTGTGGCCAGCAGCCCTGGCCAAGGATGTGGACAAGGCACGGTCAGTGCATGAGATGCAATTTAAGGAGCTGAGTTTTGAGGCCACCAACTGCCTCTGGACTTAAGCCAGAGGTGTAGCAAATGACCAAGCAAGCTGAGGATGCTCAGCCCAGCTGAGACTGGATTCCCAACACCAGGATCATGCGCCCCAGGTGTGGCAGCAGCACCAAACGTACCCATGGTATTAGCTGCCATGGAGATGGAGGGAAAACAACTAATTAAGCAAAAACCAGAAATCATCACTTCAGCCCATCAGAAGTGTTCTGCACCATCCAAGGCAGAGTCTGCGCGTGCACGAATGAAACTCAGGATGGGGCCTGGAGATGCTGTTGTAAAGGTCTTGTTGATCAGTTGAGGAAAACAGACAGCAGCATGTTTCATGCTGGGTTTGACTGAGACACTGCCCGCTTGCCTACCAAAATGAACAAAAGCAGAGTTTACAGACTGACAACCACATCTTCCTGCGGCCGTCCTTCCTTTTCACCGGCATCCCAAATTCATCTCCCTCCAAGACAGGCCAGTCTGCCCATCATTAGCAGGAATTGAGGGTCTCCTATAGGATGGCCAACTCCAGCGCCAGTCTCAGCGGGCGCCTGGCTTGCCTTCAATGAGCTTTTGTGGAAGTGGCTGCCACAGGGCCCTGCAGAGGCAGGATCTGACCCTGGTGGCCATGGCACCTTCGTCCTGCCCTGAGGGGAAAGTGAGAGCTGTGGGACCTGGGGGAATCAGGCCCACCATTTCCCTCATTATTGCCATATCCAGTCATGGTGGTTTGTTTCTCATTTAATTCCCTTTCTATATATAAGGCGAGGAACAAGAAGAAAGAATCCACTGAAAAGAAGTTAGAAATCACAAAGCCAAACTTTCAGCTGGTGCAAACTGGCCCAGGCTCAGAAATTTCCATGCCAAATCATCGCTTAGAGAGATGTCTGTGCTCTCTGACTCAGCCCACCTCGGCTACCCCAGCCCTGCCGCGCCGAAATGTGGTTCCAATTACATCGAAATTCCAAACCTTGCCTCGGTTCCAGCGTCTGGCTGACGGCAGTGGACAATCCCTCTAATATTCATCTTGACAAGCCTGGCTACTGAAGGGCTTGTTTGATCATTTCCCTGTATCCCCGGGAGCAGCCTGCCAAGAAAACCCTTACTCCTTCAGGACAGCATCGAACCCGGCACTGCCCTGCTCCCCGCTCCCAGATCAGCAGGACTGCTGCTCCCTCCCTGACTTAGGGTTGAAAACTTCTTCCCAGTTTTTCCTCAGTGTGGAAAAATCCGCCCCCCCCCCCCCACCCCCCCCCCCCGCCCCCGCCATATTACCTAACTTTAACATACCCTGGAAGGATGAGGTGAAAAAACCCCCCCCCCCCCCCCGCCCCCAGGGCTGTGTTATCAGTGATTCCCACCGGTAGGCTGTAGTAGCAGCTCCCTGCGGTGCGTGTTCTGGTCCTCTGCCCAGTCTGGCTTAAAATGAATTTGTCAACACTCTCCCCTCTCCTCGTTGGAGTTCATCACCTCTGCCATGCCGTTCCCAGCCAGCCGCGCTGACTCAAGGATAAAACTGCCTATTGTTCCCCTTCAGCTGAAGCCTTCCACTGGGCAGGCAGCAGCTGGATGCTGTTGGGACAGGGGCTGCCCTTTGAGAAGGGGCAAAGAAGAGCAGGACCTACCGAACAGCCCCAGCTACCTGCCATGACTGTGCCTGCAAAGCTGGGAGGGTTTGAGGAGACCACTGCTAGATTTTTATCTGCAAATGTTAATGCTCCTTATATACTTCTCAGCTCCTCTCCCAGACTTCAGCTGAATCGCTCAAAAAAAAATAGTTAATTAAGATGTACAAGTTCTGCTGCAGAGCCAAGCTCTGCCACCCAACTCGCTCTCGGCTCAATAGGAGCATTGATGGCCTGGGGGGGATGCTCGCAGCAGAAAGGGTGGCAGCCCTGGTTGCACATCCCTCCTGAGCTCCCTCCTGCAAGCAAAACAACACGCCTCACATCCCAGAGCTCGGTAGCTGTTTTTGTGTTGCTGTATCTCTTTGGCATGTCATTAATCAACGTTGCAAATTCAGTTGATGTATGAAAGTTAGCTCGGTGTAAATTGCTGTCTCCATCAGAAAGGGACCAGTGAGCCGTGTGCTGTGCTCAGCTGCCCTGGGTTTATCTCAGCACAACTTCACGTCATCTGGAAACCCGGGCACACTAATTCCTTACATCTCCCACAGATCTCGGGCACCAGCGTGGACCACAACCGCAACTCACCCTGTGCCTCTTGATTGCGTGGGAAGTGACAGGCTTCTCTCTGCAGAGATGAGGGCACTGATTTACACCAGGACTGCACTCACTTACCCAGTCCAGGCGAACTTCTGCCTCAGGGCTATCAGCAGCCCTGGAGACTGACTGACTTTCAGATCACGTAGAGATGAAGAGCAAGACTCACTCTATTTGTACATAAGTCCCTGTAGTTCTTTCACTATTGAGATTTTGCAGGTAGACCTCAGCGCAGAATTCTGTACCTGATGAGACGTATAAACAGCAAAGCCCTTTTCCTAAATACTGACCTGGATCCCTGCCAGATAATGAATCAAACTGCAATACTTAAGTCTTGGGAGGTTTTTAAAAGCATTTCATGACCCTGCCTTCAGCAATCCAGCAAATGGAAGCTACAGTCCACTCCAGTCACCAACGTGAGAGACAGATGCCAGCTGAGAGGTCTGTCATCCTTTCGCCCTTCCTCATTCCCAATACATTTGAAAATCAGTGGTAACAACTATTAACATGGGGTTAGTTCGCTGCCTGTCAATGAAGACTCAAACTACTCAGTCCATAACATTGTCCACCCAGCAAGAGGGGTCTATGTGCACCTTTTTTTTTTTTTTTTGATATTCCT
This sequence comes from Buceros rhinoceros silvestris, assembly GCF_000710305.1. Taxonomy (NCBI): domain Eukaryota; kingdom Metazoa; phylum Chordata; class Aves; order Bucerotiformes; family Bucerotidae; genus Buceros; species Buceros rhinoceros. The sequence continues at coordinate 362 of NW_010406383.1, read as the reverse complement.
TCTCTCATAAGGTTTGTGAGTAAATAAGTGATTGTTTTTGTCAAGCAAACTTTCAAGACTTACTGGGGGGTCCAGACAAAGCGTAAGTCAGTGCTTACTCCACAGAGACTCTCCTCTGCCATTGACTCATTCATGAAAGCCAGAATTCTTTACACAACATGTTAACCAGTTTCTAATCAGAGCATTTTTCCCCCTCTTTGTCCTTAGTGGGGACAGACCAATAAAGAACCTCTGAGGGGTCTAAAGTGACATCTGCAATTTTAAGCATCCTGAAAGAAAGGAGGAGAAGTTACCCGCGGAAGAAAGAAAATAAGTTACTCGAGGATGAGAGACCAGGTCGTTACCTGCAGCAGGCAGCCCCA
>NW_010406382.1:25126-27802 GCF_000710305.1 Buceros rhinoceros silvestris | reverse complement strand
CGGCGTGACGGGAAGGGAGCCTCTGCGCGCCGCCCCCGCCCGCGGTGCGTCCGTTGCCCAGCAACGGTGTCCCTCTCCGCCTCCGCCGTGAGGAGCCGCGCGCGGGAACACCTCCGGGTTAGCGGAGAAGGGGCGCGGAAAACCGGATCCAGCCCCGGGTAACCAGCGAGGAGCACTGACATCACTGCACCGCCGCGGCGCGGTGTCACCAGGCCTGAAGCGTGTGTGTTGTTTCGCTGCTGTTTACTACTAGCAGGGAAAACGTAGGTCGAACGTAAAAGAAATGTAAGGGACTAAAAGATGACAAATCCTGAGAAAATGATCCCTGGATATCGCCTCTTAAGACAGATGGAGAAGGGATATGATGCTTTGTTACCTCGCCAACGCAGTGTCAGGAACAGGTAACAAGAAGAGGAAAAGAAGGGGGGGGGGAAAGGCAAAAAGAAAGAAAAAAGAGAAAAGGGAGAAAGGAAAAAAGGAAAAAAGAAAAAAGAGCTATTATTGTGACAGTAACCTGATAGGTTTGGGAAAACTTCATGAATATTAAAGTGTTTTGTATTGTCTTCTGTAACAGATTGTGTTTACAGCGAATAGAATATTCAGTTTAATTTAGTAACGATGAAGTCTGATGCCACGGTGCATTTCGTAGGTACATAAGAACGCCGTAACAGTGTAGATTAGTAAACATCCTTTCTCGAGGGGTTGCCTCTCGCTGATGTTTAGGAAGGAGTCTAAAAACAGGGTGTGGGCAGAGCAGTCATATTCCAAAGCCCAGCTGCTTGTTAGAGCAAAGTGGACCTTTGCTGTGTGCAGCTCGTCTCTGTTTAAGCCATTTACACCTTTCTCTTCCAAAACGTCTTACAAAAATAATTTCCTTTATTTACCTGTTTATTGAATGAGAAAGAATTACGTTCTTTTGTACATTTTTCGTACATGCCTCGAGGCAAGCTGAGACCCACAAACAGTTAGAAACAAGTTTGCATAATGCTACCTAAAAAAGTTATTTAACTGTAGTAGAAAGTGGGGTTTTAAGACGTACAAGGGCAGCTCCAAAAGTAACGCCTGCTATTTCGTTATGTCGGGCCACGACATCAGAGGCGAACGTGGGTGGCATGGCAGTAGAGGTTGAACCTTCCCACCAGTATTCTGTTAAATTTTGTTGCCACGTGACAGACGGCAGCAGAGGGGTGGTCTGACAGAACGGTGTCTGACATAGGAGTGCGTACGAAGCAAAGGTGTGTAACTGAATTCCTCTGTGCGGAAACAATGGCACCCGTTGGCATTCACTGACGCTGGCAGAACGTTTACGGAGACCAACCAGGGGATGTCAGCATGGTGAGGGGGTGGGTGGTGTGTTCCAGCAGTGGTTGTGCTCTTTGTATCTGTTGTAGTTTCCATGGAATAAATAGGAGGCATTGCTTTCAGAGTGACCTATGTAATTCACATTTGGATACTTCTCAACAATGTAGTATTTGGAATTAAAATGTTAATTTAGGTTCAGATATTGAATATAGATATACTTATACAATTTTACATTCTTATACATGTAGAAGAAGTCAATAATGACAGGGGTTTGTGACAGATGCAGGTGCAAACGGCCTGATTCAGTCTTGGTTCAGCTGTTTTCAAACATAACATATTTTGGTGGGCAAATATCTTGTCAGTAAAGCTGCTCACATGCCTAAAGAAGATCTGTTATGATTATGCCTACAGTTTTTAATTTAGGTGGCCTTGAGACCCTTGAACCTGATGATAACTTGTAGGCGATTGTATGAGGGTAGAAAAACCTGTCCTCTTCAGTTTTCTGATTAGAAATTTTTAAACTGTACTGAAGAACCTGCTTGGCTTTTGAGGAAGAAAGGATTCCTTGTTCTTTTTTTTTCTGAAGCTTTCAGATATTTGTTAAATGAAGATAAAAAAAGGTAGGCTTTTACTGTAGTCACTGCAATACGGTGCAGGCATATGCAAACTATTTTCAAAATCAAACTGTTAATTTTATTTAGAAAGTGCAATTATTATTTGAATATGAAAATCTTTAAATGTATATTAGCAGTTGTAATTAAAAGCCAAGTTAACAACTTTATTTCTACCAAGCAGCAGATACTAATGCTTTTCTCTCTTCCCTGTCCCAGTCTTCCAGTTCTGCCCACATTCCTCCACTCAGCCCCATACATGATGTCCTCTGCCCAATTCCTGCCTGGCCTGACACAGGACCCACAGCCTAATGCCAGAAGAAAAGAGGCTGAGTCTTAGAAGTATCCATACAAAGGAGATAAAAGAAATCAGGAAAACGAACATACTTTTGCTTCAGTACATTCTGTCAATCTCTGCTTCTCGCCTTTGCTCCTACACATTAAATCCTACTCATTAAGTCTATAGGTCCATGCTAAACCAAAGCTGATCAGCACCCGTACTTCAAACCTGCTGGTTTGGACAATGGTGGCATTGAAGTGTTTTTCAGACTTTATTGCAGAATTGTCTCCCTAGAGACTGAGCAAGCACGTGGGCACACACACCAAGTTCTGTGGTACACCACCTCAACACCTACCAGGTAGAGCACTTGATGGCTCAAGTAGCTAAAGCAATGGCAGCTGTCTAGTAAAAATACCTGAAAAATTCCTTATATTATCCTTTTGTTTATCTCTCACATGACTCATCTTCTGCAAACCCTTGCTT
>NW_010406382.1:24171-25036 GCF_000710305.1 Buceros rhinoceros silvestris | reverse complement strand
TCCTGCTGATTCCTCAACTACTAGAGAATTTTCAGTCTTTCTTTTACAACCTCTTCTCCCACCATTGTGACCCTAGAAACACCAGAGGATTTGCTCCTTAAATAGTGAAACTCTTGTCCTGTTTGATTAAGCTCTAGAATTAGGCTCTAGGTTGCAGGAATACTTTTCTTTTTGTTGTTCTGTTTGCTGCAACTCTTCTGGTACACTGCCAGGCTATAATTCAGTCAGCACATTTTCATAATTTTGAATGCTTCTTTTCCATCTTTATCTAATTTCATTGTTTACGGCTCATTGCCTGGAATTCCTGGATGTGACATGCAAGTTATCTGCTTTATACTGCTGACACTCATAATGAAAAACCTTAAAGTTATTCTTAGGGGACAGATACTGTAGCATTATATTACTTCAAGAATAATAACAACTTTAAATAAAATCACATGCCTGGAGGGGAAATACAAATGTAGGAAAGAGAGGGAGGGAAGGTTCCTCAATACCACTCCTTCAAAATGCTACGGTAAAATGAGAGTCATTGCTGAATCCCACATAAAAAAAATCTTCTGGATATATTAAAGAGTTCTATTACACACAAGTTAGTAATACAGAGAAGTTATTATAAGGATATACTCAGAATAAAAGATTGCAAAGAAACGTCTGAGAGGGATAAAAATAACAAATTGATAAAAAATTCCCCAGTAATCTCAGCCTTTTGACCAACAATATGATTCCTTGATCCCCAACAAAGGTATGTTAGTTGCTTCCTGTTGAGTTAGAATTGCTGCAGTTCCTTGGTGTGTTAGGCACGAATCTTTATCTTTTTCTAAACAATTGTACATCTTTGGAAAAAAAAAATTTCTCATTCTTTCCC
>NW_010406382.1:12946-24056 GCF_000710305.1 Buceros rhinoceros silvestris | reverse complement strand
CCTATTTACTATCACTATTAATTGCAAAGAAATACAGTGAAAAAGCACTGGAGATTTTATGTCAGAAACAGAACACTGTTACTACCACGATTATGAAGATTACTCTGGTTCTTCTACTACACATCTAGATGATAACATCATAAAAGTCAGTCAAGTTAAAGCAAAGAAACAAAAATCATGCGAATACAGAGCTGAGCAAACAGCTGAACTTTCTTTTCACCATTGCCATAGACATTCTCCTCAAGCAAAGCTTTCCCTGCCTCATGGCAACATCGATACTTTCCTTGAGAGATGTTAGAAGGCATAGATTGTTAATATTTATAAACCATTTTCAAGTTATTCTGTGGAAACAAATAATTCTGTGGAAACAAATAATTCTGTGGAAGCAAATAATCTGCAGAGTAGAATATTTTAGTTATTCTATCATTGGTTATAGAAGTCTAATTTTCAAATTCTTTTTACAGATTGTCATTATTACTTGCTATTTTTCTCTTTTCTACCCTTCTTTTTCTCCCACCCCCATTTTGTGCTTCATACTTTGAATTTCAGTGTCTGTCGCTATGACAACACTGGTCTGACTAGTGCTGCCTTCAGACCCTTTTCAAGTCTGTGCTATTAAAAACTATGCATTTTGTGTTTAATGTGCCTGGAGATTTCCTTAGAATAACCTGACAGGGTTTTCCCAACCATAAGCTATAGTGCAGACATGCATTCCTAAATTCTAGAACTTGCCATTGCTTTTCTATCCCTGTAGCATTACTTTGAACAATTGCCTGTCTCAACAGGAAGATGGTGGGATTAACATAAGGAAACATATTTGTCAGTCTTTCCATATATATAAATATATATATGTATATACATACACAAACAGGCAGACGTATGTACATGTGCACATACACAATTTGTTTTTCAGTTTTGTGCAAGCTGAAATCTGCCACAGAACTTCTTAGAGAAGTAAAAGAAGCCAGGAAGTTCTGTTCAATTTTAAAACAGTGTAAAATTCAGCAGACATAGGAAAGATTACCAATGACGTGAGGAAATTCATGTTGTGGTTTCATTCTTAAAAGGAGTTACTAATCATTGTTAATGTCTAAATACAAAAAAACCAAGCAAGTAATGGAGGAGCCACTCATAATCCAAAGCTAAAGACAAGCATTCAGATGTCTGATTTCCTAAGACTGTTTATGGTCATGGTAAAGTTACTGCTGTTATCATTAATTAGTCACAGGCTGCAAGATAATATATGGTCACAGATATGCTGCTCAACTACTGAAACAGTCACACTGCAATCTAAATGTGAGATCTAAATGATGCACTGCATCAACTAGTGATAAGAGAGGGGACAGAAGTACCATAGATAAGTTCCTGAGCATTTAGACCAATTTAAAAAATAATTATAGAATTTATGTAAAGTAATTACAAACACTGGGGCCTCATTTCTAATAAGATAAGCCCTGGTTTTATGCTGTACATCAGATGGCATTACAGACCAACACACTGTTTTCATTTTCCTGCCTCTAGCTCTGTGGAGCAAACATTGCTAATCCATAATATTATGCTCCTCACTAGTAAAAAAAAAAAGTGCAGTGAAATTTTGTTTAAAATTCCCTTTCAGTTGCTGACTGAAGAGGTAGTTATTACTCTTAAGCTTGAGGAATATTAATTAATGTCTCAGCTAAATGTTTCTCCTTGAAAGTCACAGAATTTATATCTTGCTGCTTACTTACCCAGATCGGAAAAAGGTGTGAACGTTTAAGATTCGCACGGGACAGAAGCCACCTTAAAAGAGTATTAAGTCAAATTAATTTTCCTGCTGCAGAGAAGTGTGATAGCTGAACATTGCTCTAGCTAAGTAAAAGCACACTGAGTTTTCTGTTGATATTTTCTCTCAGACTTCAGATTTGTGATGTGAAATCTTTGGATACAATACCTTAAGTCAGTATTGCTACCTCTGACATGCTTCCATTACCATGTATTCCCCTCCTTGGTTTTCAGTATACTGTTACCACACTTCTGCCCCAAGAAGTGTTTATGCAACTGCTCTGCAAATTAGACAAGGGAGATCACCCAGCTTAAAAATAGTCTTGCTATTATTTTAAAATATACTTCATTTATTTATATAAATCTTGTTATGCTTTTTTAGACCAGATGTGTTCTCTATCTGGCTAAAACCACAGCCAGACAACTAGTTGGAAAAGGACAACTCAGTCACACAAGACTAGGTGCATGTAGTCAGGAAAGGGGAATGAGTCTGGCAATACCTCAGTCTGCTGTTGCCACTAATGAGTACAATTCCTGAAGCTGCACGCTGAGATTACCTCGTTGTTGGCCTCATGCTAGTCCTCCAAGCCTGGGACAGGAAATCCACCTCTTTTTCAGTGTATTTGGTCACTGCCTTATCTCCTCTGAGGAGGAGAAAGTAGTGTAATGAAGATGATAAGCTACTTTATATGCTTAGATAAACCATGGCCTTCACTGTGCTGACATCTGTATGAAACAATTGTCAGTGTATTGAAAAGAAAATGCCTTGAGGACAAATTCCAGTTTAAGATATTCCTGCCTCTCTCTGCACGTACCTTCTCCCATGCTACAACATGGTAGGTTGTGCTGACACAACTGTTGGTAGGATTACATTGTAAACAAAACTGATAAACCTAAATAAAATGTTGCAAAGAAACAAAAAAATCTTTAAGACAGGACTTGGTAATCCATGATCTGGAAGCTGAGCCTTTGCCATGAGACATCAACATGTTTTTCAGAACAGGTTGATGATTTAATCCATCTGAGCAGGTTATGATTAAACCTACTATGGTGAAGGAGAGTAGTCTTTCTAAAATGAAAGCAGTAGCAGAAGATAAAGGTCAAGACCTTGATTAACTTGAAAATCCACAAGAAGACAGACAGGAAACAGAATGGAGAATTTATAAGTTTACACATTTCTTAGGTGTTTTTCCTTTAAGGGAAAGCTTTTAGGATGAATTAAATTGGTATAAATCGGTATCCATAGCACCAGGGCTGGTTAAGTGACTTGACATCTTTGTAAGTGAATGATAAAGAGAGGTGATTCTCAGAGTTAATGTACAAATAGATTTTTCCTCTAAATCTAGCCTTAGACTTAACAAACAATTTGCACAAACCTGATTTGTGGAATTAAATTACTCTAATTTTATTTTCAACTTTGTCAGGTGCCAAGGGTAACTGCAGTTTTAAAACCTGTATAAATTTTTCCTCCCTTTCTCATTTCCATAGTTTGGAGGGTCTTTTTTTCTTTTTTTTATTTTAAAATTTTGGTTTGCTACCTAGATAGAGCTCAAGGGAAGAGCCAAAGTACTATTGTTGCCCTGATGTCAGAAATCTATTTAAGTACTATGTCTTTTCATAATAGCACTCTCTTGTTAGGTAATATTTTTTACTACCTCTTAGTAAGAGTACCTGAAGGAACAGCACTACAAACTACAGAGCAGGAGAATTTAGGAAGAACAACACTAGAGGCAAAAAATGTCAATTTTGTCATTATTTACGTCGAAGCTTTTATGGAGATATACAGGAACTTTCTTTAGAAAGTCTCTAAAATGGAATTTCTTACCAGAAACGGCTTCGGATTTCTGGAGCTCAGTCCCCTATGATACTTTACACATCATTAAGTTTCTTAAATCAGAGTGTATTTCACAGCTAAAATTTTCTTTTAAGTATTGCTCAGCAGTAATAACTGAGTACAAAGAGCTACCTGCCTCACAGTTTCTGTCTCTCAGATTCCATCCCAAACCTCTTTCAGCTATGTAAGAGTTCACATGTCCCTGCCTGGAAAGACCAGCTAGTCAGGTCTGTGAAAAGCATACATATATTAACAAGTAGATTCTCTCAGAAGGTGAATTGAGCTGGAAAATAAAAGAGAGAGAGAAAGGGGATCAACAGTTTTCTCAGATCTTAATTCAAACTCTTCTAGTGCTACACGCTACTGGTAAAATTATAGTAAGTTTATTAGCTCATAGCCCTAGAAATTAAGGTGATGCTTCCTGGCACATGTGCCATATTGTGCCACTGGACATTCAACGAGTATTTATCAGACTGTACCCCATTTATACAGTTTAGGTAGCCCCTAGCAGCCCTACAAAATCTGTTAAGGATGAGTGACTACACACACACTTCTTCATGAGATCTTTGGTCGGTGAGTTACACCAAAACCAGCAGTACGATTTGCAAAAAAGTTTTATGCAGCGGCAATCATTATTCCACAGAATGGGAAGGTTTTCTGGTGGGGTACTGATACCCTGCATATTGAAGTCAATGCATACCTACATTGATGGAGTGGGAGCACATCCCACAGACAACACTAAGAATTCCACAGCTTGCAGCAATGTACACCAGATGAAAAACAGGTAGATATCCATCCCGCGGCTTTGAACACCTGCAGGTGAAGCTGTAACAGATAGATTAGTGATTTTTACTTTTTTGGCCTTGTCTAATCAGCTACAGTAAATGAACTGTGCCCTCTGGAATCCAGAACAGGATAAGACAAGCTTCTGACTTTATTCAATTTCACTATTTAAATACAAAAGTCAGCAATAGATATTTTAAAGAAAGGAAATGTTTACCAAAATAGTTTGCTTTTTTCATAGATGTTAACTTCATCTCTATTTTGTTCATAACCTCCAGGACTCCCGTTCTTGGCAGGCCCCGGCTGCCCTGTGCCCGGGTCTGTGATGGCCGGAGGCAGAGCAGCGACTCTTTCACGGGCACCCCCTTGCTGTGGGGAAGGGGCTTGTGTGCCCTTGTGAGGTTGAGAGCTGTGCTGGTGGTGGCATGTGCCTCCGGTGGGGTCTCCCAAGCCAGACGGGTCTTGGCTGAGGGGTCAGACAAAGTGTGTCCACGGGCAGGATGGGCTCACTAGCCTTCGGGCAGCCATCCTAGGAGAAGGACAACTCTGACTCCAAACCCGGGCAGATGGAGCTCCTTTAGCCTTGTAAGGCATCCATCATCTAGGAGAAGGATACTCTAACCAAACCTACGACCCGAGGACTTCGCTGTCACCGTCCAAGCTCGCTAGGCCCTGGCAGATGAACCTCAGGTGTAAAGGGTGGAGCCAGTTCCGCGCACGCTGGTGCCTCACCTAAAAAATCCACCGCGCATCCCCGAAGGGTGCACTCATCGCTTGCAGTGAGCGTGGGAAAACGCCCTTCCCGGATCTTCGTTTGTGAAGCCAAGCCATGATGATTTTGTTCATAGTGTATGTAATTATAAGTAGTGTTATAAAACACATGATTTTTCCCTACTCGAATACATAATTGTAAAATTTTGTTGATAGCATTTTAGTAGAACCTGCACTAAAATTGTTGATGTAAGTGTAGAGAATAAAATGTCTGTAGCTTATCAGCATTCCCCACCTACTGTTAAATATCAAATTACATGTATTGCTTGGGTATTTTATATTAAATATCTGGAATAGTGTTTGCACTTAGCTAAAAATAAACTTTTTCAACTGTAGAAAATATTGTTTTGATTGATTTATTATGATCTTTTTAGATAATCAGGCTAGCACATTTATACACACATTCTATTTGTTTCATCCAAGTCTCTTTATATATAATTTATAAATGCAACAACATGCATAACCTTGAAAAGAGTGAATCTAGCAAGACTGGTCTTGCTGCTTTATGGTGACTTGACTTGCTGCGGAAGACTAAATGGATCTTCAAATACAGTAAATAATCCAAGACTTCTGTTGGCATTTTTTCTATAGGTTGCTCAAATTAACATTTGTATGTATCAATGTCTCACATTATTAATTTATCTTTGTTCAAGTAAGACATGGCAGCATTATTATATTGAATGACCTTTATAATAATTAGGAAAACTGTGAACCCCACAAGTATTTGTCACCATGTAACAAGGATAGAAGCCTTGTTTCCAGGCACCTATATCTCAGCATTTGAGTTGTAAGCGAGTGCAGAGAACTAGCCACCTCAAAATGTAATCAAGACTAGCCAGGTGCCAGAGCACAGTAAAGGCCAGCTTCTTCCTAAGGGACAGCATCGCCCCAGGCCCAAGGAGTCAATGGTAACTTGAGTCAGGGCTGGCAGGGCGGGGACCTCTAGCCATCTCACCCCAGGAAGGGAGAGGGCAGGTGCTGGAGGTAGGAGGGGGAAAGGAAGGGCAGCCCAAGTCCAGGCTGTCTCACAAATCTACATGGATGGGGCAGGTCCTAAGTCAAGCCAGGAAATCAGCTGACAGATAAGCCTTGGTAGGGTCTATGGGGAGATGTGGCTGGAGACAAGCACTCAGCTAGAGGCCAAGGGCTAGGGCTGAATTTAAATGAAGCCCCTGTGCCAATGGGGAAGGGTGTCACATGGCTGACAGTCCAATATGAGGCTGATCAGAGCCACTAAGTTCATCCTGCCCTACCAGGAGATTACCAAGAAGGGATATTTGAGGGAGATGGAGACCCTCTTGATGGCCTTCTGTCTGACTTGCTCCAGTTTGTCGGTATTTTTCGTTCTGGATGTCTAAACCAGGATGCAGTAGTACTCTAGATATGCTCTAACAAGTGCTGCATAAGGCAGGATAATCACTTCCCTAAATCTGTGCTTGTGTTAGCATAGACCAGGATGCTGTTGACCTTCTTTGCAATGAGAAGGGACATCTTCAACTAGATCAGCTTGCTCAGAGCCCTGTTCAGCCTGACCTTGAATGTTTCCAGGGATGGGGCATCTACCACCGCTCTGGGCAACCTGTGCCAGTGTATCACCACCTTCATCATAAAAAATTTCTTCCTAGTCTGCATGTACCCTCTTTCAGTTTAAAACCATTATTCATTGTCCTATTGCTACAGGCTCTAATAAAATGTTTGTCCCCATTGTTCTGATTAGCTGCCTTTAGTAGCGAAAAGCTGTGATAAGATCATCCTGGAGTCTCCTCTAGGCTGAACAACCCAAATCTTGATCATTTTTGTGGCCCTTCTCTGGACCCACTTCAACAGGTCCATGTCTTTCCTGTGCTGAAGAGTCCACAGGTGGATGCAGAACTTCAGGTGAGGTCTCACTAGAACAGAAGAAAGAGGCAGAATCATATCCCCTGACCTGCTGGCGACATTGCTTTTGATGCAGCCCAGGATACAGTTGGCCTTCTGGACTTGCAAACACACGTGTCCATCTTTTTATCCACCAGTATGCTTAAGTCCTTCTCTGCAGGGCTGCTCTCAATCCCTTTATCCCCAGCCTGTATTGATATCAGAGTTGCCCTGACCCAGGTCCAGGACCTTGCACTCGGCCTTGTTGAACCTCATGAGGCTCCCACGGGCCCAGTTCTCAAGTTTGTCCAGATGCCTCTGGATGCATCCCATCCCTCAAGCCTTGTCAACTGCACCACTCAGCTTGGTGTTATCTGCAAGCTTGCTGAGGGTGCACTCCATCCCACTATGTCATTGATGAAAATACTAAACAGTCCTGGCCCCAATACCGGTTCCTTGTCTCAGAGTACTTGATGTGGCAACTGCAATGAGTTTATTTGGAGATAGGTCTTTATATGCCATTAAACAAAATTTCAGTGCATTCACTAGCCCTTCCCTGCAATTCTGTTTGTACAGAAATTATTTCGTAACTTTAAATATAAGCAGCAATAGCTATGTCTTTTCTATTTCTTTTTCCCACTCTTCAGATTTTTAAAACAATATCAGTATCTAAAATTTTTTCTTATCTTCATCTTGAAATATGGTGTGAATATTTAATAGTCCAGTTTCAAATCTGCACATGGCCAGCTCTCTCAGGATGGCACTACAGAGAATCTGGTATAACTTTGGTGTAAGCTATGGAGTGGTATCCATCCCTATATCTAAATTAACTTGATAGCTTAGAGATGTAACTATCATCAAATCCAGAAATAAATTCTTTGTTGCTTTCACCATGAACTTCATCACTTACTTGGCACAAATTGGCTTCCAGATAATGGAAGTTCAGTCTCAACTAGTAAGCAAGCAGAAAAGTTCTTTCTCTGTTGTGAAAGTTCGTAACATTTCTCTAGGAGACCTACCAAGGTTTGCAGTATATTCAACTTTTTTTTTGTTTTTATCTTTCTTATCCTATCACCGGAAGAAACTGGTAGGCAGCTACAACAGAAAACTGTTCTCTGGTGAACTGGATTAGAAATAATCAGACTCATTTTCCTAACTGTAACTTAACAAGGTGAGAGTGAGTATAGGTGTAATGGGCAATGAGATCACAAAGATGTAGAATGGTCACCCACTTAGGTGACTATCAAAGTTAAACTGTTCATCTGCTAAATTGCTTCTTTTCATTTAATTGGTAGCCATTCTTCTAGTTTTCACATAAAATCACCCACACCTTTACTGAGAAAAGGGAAGATGGAATTTAGCTTAGATGGAATATAGCTTACAAACTACCTCTTGTTTTAGTAGGAAAAATGCCCCACATTCCAACTCTTATTAATTAAATGTTTGAACTTTCTTCTCAAGCTCCTAGGTGATAGCTATGAATTTGGGCATAAATCTCTGATTAAGACTGCATAAATCATACAATATTTTCCAGAATACGTTTAAGATTGGAGTTCCTACTAACGAAATCTCCAAAATTTATGTAGCGCTGATCATCCCCGAGAAACAAAAAGTGCTGTAAGACCTGCACACTCAGTCTTCCATTCCTGACTACAGTAATAGCAATGCAGTCCACATCTGTGGATTAAGTCATTTGTGATAAGCCAGAAAGGTTATTTTTACACATATAAAATCCTAAAACTACTAAACTCTTTGGATATGCCTATCCTAGCATACCCCACAGGACATATTTTTGTCCCATGCCTAATACTGCCCAAAATGATCCTTGGGCATTATTTGGAAGTCAGAATTTATGGGGGCCTTCCCTCCTCTGACAAGTAGTTTGTTTGCAGCCCCTCTTTTGGCAACTTGCCTAGAGACTTTACTGGAATATGTGCAGTCATTCTGTGCCAGTTGGCCTCGATTTTCAGAAACACTTCCCTGGCACATTTAACTTACTGGTGTGGATGAAGTCTCTGGGTACGCTTGGCATCAGGTGCAGTAGCCTTCAATGGTGTTTCAGGGTACATTCATACCTGAAGGGCAGAATAAAGGGAAGAAGGTTTCTCGTTCATGTTTCTTCTAAAAGAAACACCCATTTCTGCCTGCTGAAGTGACCTAAGTGACCTTGTAAGAATGATCTCTGCAGAGCAGTGTAAAAGCACTTTTCAATTACTAATTCCCTGAATATATCCCAGGTTGTGAATTCCTTAAGACTTACCTACATTGCCTTCTGTTATTATTTGCTAACACTACAGCCATTGAAGAGCATTAGCATGCCAGCATCACTCAGGCAGCAGAAATCATTGTGTCCAGTGTTGACTGCATTCTCATGTGTTAAATATTACATAAAACATTAGTCATACACGAACTGTTTGATGCTCAGGATCTCTGGCGTATTACAGTATTTCTACTGATGGCAGATTATACTAATAGTGATGACAGAGTTGATTATAAGCTGTTATGCTTAGACAAAGGTGAGTCAGCAGAGATTGTTCTCATTTGAGGCTTCTGGGTCACAGCCCCAGTGACTGAAGTGCATGAATACTATTTTCCCATGGCCACATACTGGGTCTATTAAGAAAGGTGTCATAGCCCTGGAAGTCAGGGAAAATTCAAGGGTTTTTGATGCTACCAGATGAGCCAAGGCCATTTAACAATGTAGGATCCAATTCTGGAAGATTTTCTTGTGTAACACCTGAGGGAATGAGGTCTGTAAGTTAAGAATTACTTAGTCCATTCTTGCCTATGGCTCTTTTTAAACAAAATTAATAGTTAAGCTACAGGTAACAGTAATTCTTCAAGAAAAGACATGAAGAATTTATGTAGGTTTATTCAAAATTGTAAAGAGTATCTGCTTTAAGCAAGCATTCCAAATTGGAAACTGGTTAGCATGGTTTTCAATGCTGGATCTCTTGAAAAAGTGTCAGGGATCCTTTAACGACAAGAAGCTTTCAGGCCAAATTGTTGTGCCTGATTTTAAAAATTTCACCCTTGAACTGTATCTCCCTTTGAATTTTGCACTACAGCACATGACTAGAAATGTGTTAGAGGCAAAATGACACTTCCAAAATCTCTGATAACATTGAATTTCATACTCATTTTATTTCTTTTATCCCTGAAGATAAAAATAACCCTTCTTGTCGTTTCTCACACAGCCAATTCCAGCAAGGAATATCATATTCTGTTACAAATTCCTATACAAAAGGATATTTTCAGTGAAATTGGAAAAGTAAGGAAGAGCAAAGAATTACCAAGCATAAATGATTATTTTTCTGCTGTAATTTATTTGCTGTTTGGCCATGTAGGTTGATATCATGACATACTTAGAGCTGTGCTGTTGTTTTTTGCTGATAACTTTTTCAGACACTGAAAAAGTGTCTGAAGTATCATTTGATGGAAATACTTTTTCTGCTTAATTTTCTAGTTTATTGGATTTTTTTTTACCTTTCCTTCATTTCTTCCAGGCTTAATATTTGTACTAAATTCCCTCTTTTTTTTTTTTTTTTTGCTTACACTCTGAAGATATTGTTGGTTAACTGTCTAACTGTAACTATCAGTATTTTGTGGTAGCTACAGGATTTTTAGATTTCCTGTCAATCCTGGACTTTTTTTAAAGAAAAGTACTGTTCATCCTTTGTCATCAGAATTTGTACTGTTCTTCTAGGTGTGTGTTTGTGATATTTATATTTCTCTGATTGAAGATAATCTCTGATTGATATTCAGGACAGTATACCTCATGTTACATTTCATTAATCAAATTATAAAATTTTTCCTCGGATACCACCTGTTATCTGACACATAGCTGCTATATGAAGAGATGCATTCCACTGGAATAAATATGTAATCTCTGTGCTGTTCCACAGAACCGTCGTATGAATGAGATGCTGTATCTTATATTAGCTTTCGTAGGCATTAGAAATATCAGGAAGAAATTTTGCTATGAAATATTATGTATGATCTGCTTCACAATGTGCAATGTTTAGTCTTGTAACCTGCTGTACATTACGCAAAATCACATACCACCAAACAACATCCAAATATTCTGCAGAAGCACTGGAGGGA
>NW_010406382.1:5115-12854 GCF_000710305.1 Buceros rhinoceros silvestris | reverse complement strand
AAAGAGGATGCCACTGGCATCTTCTGTTTTCCTTATCGTAATGACTTCCTGTAAGAATTGCCTGTTCTATAACTTAACCATTCATTAAAAATTAATTACACATCAGCAGACTTATAACTGGATTTCTTTGTATATCACCTGTGCATAAAATCTTACACTTTAATGATAAGTCAGTTTTTAAATGTTTGCATTGTTCCATTTTTCTAGAATAATAGGACGAAGAAAGACTTGATTAAATGAACTATGATTCTCCCTTTATTTTACTTAAGATAAATCTAATATATTGATTTGTTTGTACTATCTCAGGTTTTTTTCTGGTTTCAAAGAACAAGTGCTATGAGGTTGGAGATCGTATGCTCTAGGTAACAGGCACCATAAAAGACAAGATCATCATTTTATGTACAACATGTAGACTCAACGTTAGTTACACAATTGTGTGCCAAACCTTAATAGTGGGCTCTTTTACACAAGGTTTGTGAAAAACCTTATACAACTTCATTTAAAATACAGTAAGATTTATTTTATTGCAATGTAGAGTAGGGATTGCAGGAAATTATTAACAGGGTCCTAAACAGCTTTTCTATTCACCTTCAGGTAACTTTTAGAGATAGAGGTGAGAGGAAGGAGTGAAAGAACAGGAACTTATGTTTGTATGCTATTTATTTTAAAAAGTATTAAATCATTGCTCAAAATTGCTAGGAGTTTTTATTTATCTTCGGGCCTGGGAAAACAAGGGCACTAGCACTCTGATCATCCCCCTGCCCTGCTTCATTTGACCCACCATTCGTATTTGCTGGGATGAGAGTAAACGTTCAGTATTGTGCCTGTTTGGTGCCTGTTTACTCTGTGAAGGCCATCCAGGCTGCTTTGCTGGACTCTACAAGCTAAGATTCAACAGCTTAGACTTCTTTCTTTCATGGGAGTTATCTTCTGGTTGCTAAACTGGATCCATACGTAGTGAGTTGCCTGTTTCTGAGACTCAGACGTGTGAATTCTCCAGTTTTGAAGGAATGCGTGACTTCAGCAAAACACGATCACTTGATATTTATACACACGTTAAGGAGGATACAGAAAAAAGTCAGGAATGCTGAATCACTGTGATTTAGATGAGCTATTTAATTTCTAACATTCCATTCTTTTGTCTTGAAACAAAAGAATGTCCTTTGTTTTGTCCTATACTTCATCACGATGGCACTTGTGTTTCCGAAATTGGCTTGGTCATCTTTTTTGAAAAAGCAGGTAATTTCTACCAGCAGCAGTGTGACATCTAGCTGCAAAAGAGTTATTGAGACAATATCATTTTACATGTCCTATTCATTGTTTTCCAGATATCAGAATATACAGGATAATTATAGTAAGTACAGCAAGTATTACTAGTGAAGCCTGTGGCCTAAAACTAAGAATAATTTGCATTATACTAGAGATCAGGGTTTCTGATTATGTCCCTTGAACCTTCTCTTCCCCTTTGTTCAAGGTGAAGTTGCTACAGAATTATACTAAAATTATTAAGTCTTTGGTGACACTTAAGTGCCAGGAGAGGTTACTGAAATACTCAAGGCATGCTGAAGCATTCTGAGTTGTTTGTGGCAACTTCTTGGAACTTTTTAGCAAACATCTGCCAGCAGCTGAAATTTCTGTCTACCTCTAAAGCATTTAAATTTATCTAGAACAGAGATTTTCTAAAATTTTTTTGAAATCTAAAACACTTGTCATGGCAATGAAGATGAATTATGAGACCTTTCAGCTCTATTATGGTAATGAACACTAAATGACGTGCTGTACACTGTCACATGGTGCCTTCTTAAACACATGTATTTGTACTTGGTGTGGATGATGAGTTCAGGCAATTCATCACTCGGTTCCACACAGACTCTCTCTTCTCTCAAGCTTTTCAATTAAAGGTTATCTTATGTGTGTCTAATTCTAGCCTCATTTCTGGAAAGTTGTCCAGGGATTCAGTAAAGTTAATATGCCATCCTAAATTAGGAATACTGCTTAATAAATATCAAAAATGGAACATTTCTCCAGTGAAGTGAGAAAAACTTACTTAACTTTACCATTATCTGTATTTCCATGACATATAAATTGTTACAGTTTTGACATCTATAATTTTGTTCTTCCTAGGTTACAGTCATATTTGGTGTTCATGATAAATATGTGTTCACGTGTCTTGTCCACAAAAATGGAAAGCCACTAATCCCAGCAATCACCAGATGCCAGCTACAGAAGTGTTCGTTATATTTGCTAATAAACTATTTATGTTCATGAACTTCACACAGCTTTTAAGGCAGATTAATTAGATTCTCATTCCCTATAATTATACGTAAAATATTTCTAACTTTTAACCTTTAAACCCATATCTAAATAGAAAGGAAGCCTAAAAGACTCAAATACATAAATTAAAATATACCTTGTTGCTATTAAGCTTAATCTCCTTTATACCTTACCAGTTCACCTTCCCTGTGAAATGAAGTTATGTATTAAACTTCAAGACTAATATAGAGGTACTTATAGCTAATAAACTAGCAATTTAACCTTCTTTGCCTTTGCTTTTTGTTTCATAGGTATGAGAAATTACAAAATAGTAATATTGTTAAGTACTGTCTGGGAAAAGTGACATCCTGTAAAATCCTGTGACATCCTGTTTTTTGTAACAAACCAATATTCTGCAAGACTGAAGATAAATTTTAAAAATTTAGGGGAAAAAACATTACAAATACTTACCTGTATGTTTGTTTTGTAGAGATCTTGAGAAGAGCTCTTCATTCTTCTAAAGATTTTTTTTATAATAAGAAAAGGGAAATTTACTGCTAAAGAAACATCTTCTCATACAACTAAGAATCATTAGTCCATATTTTGTCACAAGCTTGCTGTGAAGAAAGAGAATATAGGCTACTGGGACATGAAAAAAATTGCAGAATTTGCTGATTGACTTGTTAAGGGGTTATGGAGCAATCAGAGCACTAAAAAAATACAGACAATCTGAGCAAGGTGAGGCTTTTTGAAGGAAAAACCAAATTGTCAATGTGAAATTTTTAATCTAGTTTTTGTTCTTAATAGATGCTTAATGTAAGCATTCTTTTAAACTATGTGATCAGATTGAAAAGGACATTACTGTACTTAGGCATAACTTAATTTTAGGTGGGATTAATATTCTCCAAATAATTCAGATAGAGAATTTTTTCATACATATAACAGGCATTATATTTGTGCAATTAACTTTTTCTTGAGATTCTTTTAACAACATTCATTTTATATATCACTATTACAAAAATACCAGTTGTCTTTGGTAGAATCCTAACACTCTATAAAGTACATTACACTGACTTGAGAGAGGCAGGAAAAAGACTGCAGCAAATCTATTGAGCTGGGAGATCAGCTGTAACATTAGAGAAAACTATGGCCACTGTCATGTCTTAGTAGAAGGAGTTGAGGTTAGTAGAGCTCTTTTAAGCTTTTCTTATATTAATATTTACAGTCAAGTACTCAGCTGTTGGAATTGCCAGAAGTTGGATTGTCCACCCACCTTTATTTCCCCGTCTTCTGGCATGTGTTATGAGCCTGGGAACCTGGTTTTAATTAACCAATCGCATGTGGTCCACCCTCTGCCCTGACCCCGCCAGGACTCGTCTCCTGCTGTGCACAATACACAGATAATGCTCACTGAATGAGTAACAATTAATCATTTTGTTGCTTTGTTACCATTCAGTGTATGGGCTCATACTACATTCTTAAATAGTGCTCTGAAGACAGAATTTTTAATTTCCTCTTGGGCTTTTCTGTGGTGCTTATCACTACAGTGTCCATCTGAGTACTTTAAAATCCTTAATGAATTTATCTTCAGAGCACCTCTCTGCATTGAAGAGCAATTCTTAGTTTAATTTGACAGAGGGAGAACTGAGACACAATAAATTATAAAATATCAACTCCTTTTAACAGTCAATTTGAGGTGCTTACAGGCTGATTTTTCAGATGGTTTAATATTATACATTTGGGGTCTGTTCCCTGTGTTGTAAGTGTAGATACTCAGTGTTTCCAAACCACAGCAAGGGCCTGGAGTCGGAAGACAAAGAAACACAGAGTAGTGACCGCTTGCGAAAAGTTCTGTTGAAATGATTTGGCTGTGAGAGATTCATGAGAGAGGCGAGGATACAGTTACTCAGGGCACCACTCCGTTCCCCTGAATTTTCAGACCATCCTTCCTTTTAATCTAGCTTCTACTGCATCCAGCGCCATATCTTCCAACTTGTGCAAGCGTAGTGTAGGGATTATACAGCATCCTACTCTGTATAATTCTGATTTGTCCCCAGAGTAAAACTATCCACAAAGCATGTGATGAGGAACAAATCTTGCATAAAATAGATTTCCATATTATAATGCAAAGGCACAAGAGGGATTTATTGAGTTGTGTAGGAAACTTCAGTAATGCTTTAAGCTATGTGTTTGCATGTGACCTCCGATTTGCGTTTTGTTGGTTTGGGTTTTTTTTTTCAAACAAGAAGCAAAACAAAGCTGTGAACTCTATGTTGCCATACAGACACTCACCTAGCTCATGCTGAGTCTTTAGACAGCTCAAAGCTGAGCTGGGGCAATGGTCTTGTTAAACTGACTGACAGTAAAGAATTTATGAAGCGTTTGCTGATAGCCCAGAAACTGTAAGATTTGGGAATTATAAATTTTAATCTAATTTCTAAAGGAGATTGTGCCACTGTGAGCTCATGCCCTTTTTGCAAATTTGGCACTCTCCGGTGCTTTTTCTCCAGTTTATGACAGATCCAGTTTTGTTGCTTTATTCCCATTTTGAGTCCTCACTTCCTCAAGGGGCTCCCTCCTCCCTCTTCATCACAGTTCTTATCATCTTAGTCAGTCTGCTCTCCCCTCTAGGGTCCCTAATCAAGTCTTGGGTTTCTCAGAAAGACTAGCTTTCAGAATACCCTTTAATGCAGTATTGTTATAGTGTTGCTTTTTAAATTATAGCTGTATGCTCACAAATCTATTTGTTATACTCCTGTTTAACGCATTACAATTCAAAATACCATCGTTTCTATGCTATTTTAGCTCAAACCTTATTCCTTCCACTGGTAGAAAAGCTGAAAAAAAAAAAAGAAAAGAAACTTCCGTAAGATTACTAACAAAAATACTGTATCTGTCTGTGCCATGAATTTCTAGTGGATAAATCATGTAAGTTTGCTGTCACTTTCTATTCCAAGGACAAAACAGAGGTAGCGCTATATTCATTCTTAAATCCACAGTTTTCCTTGTCCATGACTAATACGGATATGCTTAACATTATTACTGTGCTTAATTCCACTGTTTTCACAGAGTCAGAGGTTGAAGGTTTTTTGCCCCTTGGCAATAGTTTCGTACTAGGGTTACAAAATCTCTCTTAGAGTGTTTGAACCCAATTAAAGATCCAGCAAATAACAGCAGAGTGGCAGCAGTTATTATATAGTACATAAAACATATATAGTGCTGTGTGAAAGTTTAGCTATAGCAAAATTGTCTTCCATTCCTACACAGGACAATATGCAATGATCCAGCTCAAACTCTGTTTGGTAAGTCAATCATGATATAAGTGGATTTTAAGAATTTATTGTATTTTAGAAGGAGAATATTGTCTTTATTTTAGAAGAACATATCTGACAGTCAGTGTTGACTGTTATAAAGTCTCTACAGAAGCAGACATCAAAAAAAAACAGGACTGTTGAAGAACATGAAAATTAAAATTTTGTTCAAAGGAGGAAGTTTAGGAGGAAGATAAAATGAGCAGAAGGTGGGGTGGGGTGGAAAATTGTCTCCAGGAATAACCTACAGTCCCCTAGAATAACATGGATAAGACCGTTAGCTATATGTGGAATAAAAGTAATAAATAGTAATTAGTTTAGATAAGTACATATATATGTTGCCATTGTATCTTGCAGATATTCATTACTGATAGTTTTTATTACTGAGTTCTTAAATAAAATTCACTGAGAAATCCTACAGTCACCATTGCAGTACCAGTTCATTCCGTTTCAAAAAGTGAATGGTTTTGCATGGCAGTGGGCATAAAAACAGCAGCACAAAACCTATAAATCCTCTTATAAGAGGAGCGGAACAGGAAGACATGTCAGGGAATTAATGCTTGTAGTGTAAAGGGGTATCCAGGCATGTTTTTTTTCTCACTAGTTTTTCAGTGATTCAACTCTGATTTTATTTTGTTGGAGATGATTACACCAACCTACGTGTAGCACAAAACAATCCGTGGAAGATGTGTCTTTGTAACCCCTCAAGCTGCAGTAATTCAATCACATTCATTGGCTGTGTGGATTTTTTTATCTTCCAACATAAGCAGTTAAAAACAATAGTCCTATTACTGTAGCAAAGTAGGATGCCAGAATCCTCCAAAGCAGAAAAAAAGCCAAATCTAAATTAAATACATTTTGAGGTATCAAGATAGACTTTAAAAACCTGCTTTATGCAATGTTTGGATTTCTGCATAGATTTTTTTCTATTAAATAAGCAAGTGAGTAATCATTAAATGGTTTGTAGTTGTTCTATCTTGAAGGATTCTTGATCGGATTCTGTGTCATGGTTCTCAATATAAGTATTAGGCAATTGCAATTAGGGGAGCCTGTGAGGAAATAGAGGTAGAAACATTTCAAGGATGACAGCGAGCACTCATCTTCTATCTGCCGCTCATCTCTGTAGGTAGTGTGATCAAGCATTTCATTAAGAGCTTGGTAAAGACTGCAACATGGTTGAGCATAAATTGATTAAAATTCATACTGGATAATAATACTGAGATGATGAGACTGGGGAAAGCAACCAGAGGATATAGAAAAGATGCTAGCCCTTTTACTGAGGATGTGCATCCATCAGTTGTCACTTCAGCTGACTTCCAAGTTAGAGGGCATCTCACTAGATTTTGTACAGCTTTGGCATCATCATGTACCTGTATGGATCTGAGTGGCATTTTATCTATTTTTAAACCTGGATTGTGTCACAATATTACAGTGGACTCTTCAATTTTGTAACTGGTTGTTTGTAGTCCACAGCATCTTACTGGGAACACTTCCTACAAGGTTTTTGCATCTGTCTTCTGCTACTTCTGATTAGAGGATATGTGCTGATTTGACCTGATAGGACAGAACACTGAAGCTTTAACAGCATGGGATCTGATATCTGCAGGAGATTGGAAGGTAGTTTAGGCACATGACCTGTGGACAAATCACCTCTAAAATGGGAATAATGTTACTTATAGTGGCACTTCTTAAACAACCTTAAAATCTTTAAATGGAAGGCCCTGTGAATTTTCCAAGTTTGACTTTCATGTAAGTAAAGGCCTGATCATAACAATAATTTCTATGGAGCTACTTGATTATGTAATTCAGTGATCTCTCCTGTATCTTCCTCAACTAACAAGGTGTGTTTTGAGTGGGGAGTGAGGAGCCACAAACACTTACAGGCAGAGGCTGTGGCACTCTTGACAGCAGACTGATAAAGGGTCGGACTGGGTATCAGCTCTGTGATGATGAGCCTAGGATAGGGGAAAGGACGTGTAAATGTATTGAGGTATGTTTAACAAACGCTGTGGTGTGTTTAATAATTAGCTGCTTTTAGTTCTGGAGCTCTTATATCCAAGTCCTTCCTTGTCCAAGCACTAGTAATATATACTACAGTGAATGGTAATAAGGAATAAATCTGGCCAAAAATGTATCTTTTTTTCCTTAGTGAGCTTTCGGTTTCATCAATTGCTT
>NW_010406382.1:0-4918 GCF_000710305.1 Buceros rhinoceros silvestris | reverse complement strand
AGTAGCTGTATGATGGAAAGTTTGGAAACAACTGTGAGTCTATAAAGAACTGTAGAGCTGTCATCTTAAAAACATTTATTACTAATCTATTATTTGCCATATTCCAGTATTTGAACCAGAAGCAAATATTTGTGTCTGCTTTGTTAGATTTTTTTTAACACCTAATTTCTATATGTTAAAATTTTTTAAACAACAAACCAAAAATAAATAGTGTCCATGAAAATATTAGAAACATTAAACTTCCCATTAAAAAAATACAGGTTTTAATTTCGAACTTACTATAGTAGAAAGGAAGAAGGCAATTTCACTGTATCAATAACATAGAAAATGTTGACTGCTCACTTTATGTACCTCAATCTTCACATGGCTGTCTTGAGAGCACAGCAAACAGAGACAGCCACTTGCACAGCAGTCTCTGGGTTCTGCTTTGGGAACCTCTGGACCTACAGGGCCCAAGGTCCAGGATCACCATGGAACAACTGGGAACCTCTGAGAAATGTGGGGGTGCCTGCTGCCACTAGGTAGGTGTGAGTGAGGGGAGCCACAAGACTGTGGTCCCATGGAAGCTCTAGCAACTTCTAACAGGCATGATAGCTTCTCTTGACCCAGGGTGCCTGGAGCCTTTCTTACAGATATCCCCCGTCAGTAAGGGTCGAGTACTCTAGAGCCAGCACTCAGGAGAAGCCAGGCCCAGAGCACAGCCAGCAGAGGCAGCAGTTTGCACAAAAGGGTGCAAAGAAGGGCCTCAGCTGAACCTGATGTAGTGACAAGCCACAGGACAGGTGTTGGAATCACTGCCCCAGCCATGGTAGAGGCTCCCAGACAGACAGAACTTCAAATGGTGGATGCAGCCCTCCAAGCCCCAGGCTGCAGGGAGCACCTGGAGCCTCTCTCTGACGCCAAGAGCAATGGCCCTCCATCTTTCAGTGCTGTCTTGGAGGAAATATGCCACCAAGCGGAGGAGTTAAAGGAGGAAGTGAACAGGCTACACAGCATTAGAGAAGCTAAAAGGGAGATGATGGGATCTTCTCTGAGACATGACATCTTGGAGAACCCCACACCTGCAGGGAGTGTCTATCTGTAGTATTAAGGTAAGGGCTGCCTCTGAAGAAGGTGAAAGATGGAAGCTCATGACTTCTGGCTTCACCATCCTTAAAACTGAGGAGGGGCCAGATGTGCCTTCAAGTAAAAGGTCTGGGGCACTTAACCCTAAATGAAGCAAGACCACCAGGAAGAAATAGTGAGTGATTGCAATGGACAGCTCCCTGCTGTGAGGGACAAAGGTACTCATCTGCTTACCTGAACTATCATCAAGAGTTTTGCTGCCTGCTGAGGGTCTGGATCCAGGATGATGTGGGAGAACTGTTGAAGGTTGACTACTACCCCGTCTTGTTCTTCCATATGGACATCAGTGATACTGCCAGGGCAACCAACAAGTGGATGACAGGAGCAGCCTCACATTGTCAGGATTTCTTCCTCATGGGGAACTTCAACCACCCTGATATCTTCTGGAGAGGCAACACAGCAGGACATAAACAATCCAGGAGGTTCCTGAAGTGTGTGAATGACAACATCCTGACCCAAGTGACAGAGAAGCCAGGGAGGAGAGATGCTCTGCTGGATCTCTTACTTGCCAGTGATGAGGGGCTAATTGGGGCTCTGAAGGCCAAAGGCAGGACTGGCTGCAGTGAACATGAGATAGCAGAGTTCAGGATACTGAGAGGATGGACAAAGGCAAAAAACAAGATCAAATCACTGGACATCAGGAGAGCAGACTTTGGCCTGTTTGCTTGGCAGATTACCACAGGACAAGACCCTGGAAGGAAAAGGGGCCCAAGAAAATTGGTCACTATTTAAGGATCACCTCATTCAAGCCCAAGAGCAGTCCATCCCAGCAAGTAGGAAGTCGGGCAAAACTGCCAGGATGTTTGCATGGATGAACAAGAAGCTCCTGGCAAAACTCAAACACAAAAAGGAACCATACAGAGGGTAGAATCAGAGACAGGTAATGTGGGGAGAATACAGAGACAATGTTCAAGCATCCAGAGATAAGGTAAGGAAAGCTAAAGTCCAAATGGAATTGAATCCGGGCAGGGATGTCAAAGACAGCAAGAAGGACCCCTGTAAATGTACAGGTGCCAAAAGGAAGGCTAGGGCACAGTGCTGAAGTAGATGGGGGATCTGGTGACATAGAACACGGAAATTGAACATAGGTGTTGCATACCTTCTTGCCTTAGTCTTCATCAGGTCCCATAATGGCTGTCATTAACCAGCTGAAGTTCTTAATTTTGCCTTAGACCTACAGTCCAGTATTAGCTTCACACAAATGCTTCTCTAGTTTCCTACTTAGGTCTGTCATAAACATGTAACAATTACAAAAGAAAATGGTTGGAATTTTAAGAAACCATTTAAAATAGGTATCCTTCACAAACTTTTTTATTTCTCACATCTGTTAAATTACTTGAATTCTCCCTTTGCCAAGATTTGCTCAGTGAGAGGGCACTGTTCTGTGGTCCCCATGTCGTGAGGATCATTCACTTCTAGCAGCAGAGAGAAAAGTAATAATAGAGTAGTAGAATGGATTAAATATGCTTCCAAAATAACTGAAAGTAACCTATGCAAATAACTATGAACCAGCTCTGGAATACCTTTGCTTAAGTGTCTCACTTAAATGGAATGGAGTACAAGCAGCTGTTCTATACAAGGAAATAGCCTGTAACAGTTACAGGCAAATTTGTCTTCGCATTTAAAAATTTTAAGGGAAACCAAATGTTTCTCTGTTGTGTGTGGTTCTTGTAAAGGCAAAGACATCCGCTCAAGTGCCTGTTCAGAATCAGGCAATTAATGTATTTGGTCTCTTTGTAGCCTCCAGCCAAGATCAATGTCAGCCAGTTTTGTGATGTGTGCTGGGGTGGGTTTCTCACTGTCTTGTCTGCTGAGGCTTTCCAGCTATACATGAAACACATGCACCTGGGAGCTCTTGAAACTGAAAACCTTCTATTTCAGTTAGTGTCTATTTTTATAATATTAAAAACAAACAAACAAAAAAGCCCCCAACAACCAAATGGTTAAACAGCTTTCACAGGAAGGGCTGCAAAAGGGCCATAAAATGATTGATTGCAACAGAGAAACTAATTAACACAGTCCAACTAGTGATTGAAGAACCAGATCTGGCCCACAAGATGCTGTTACCCAGCTTCGTATCAAGGGCACCTGAGTGCCTGCCCATGCTGCCTTGCCCTGCCTTCAGAAAACGCTGCAGTTGAGGCTGCTTTTTCAGAGGTGCTGTTGCTCAGGTGTCCTTCTACCCAGCAGCTGCAGGAGGAGAATGAGGAAAAGGACTTCAGCCTTCAAGTGCATCCCCTTGGAGACTGAATTGGGGTGGATGAGATACTCATCAGTGGCTGTACTATCACATCCCAAATATCTTCTCTGGAACAAAGAAAGGTGGATATCAGTCATTTCCCCAAATAATATGATTGTAAGAATACTCAAGCATCCCTGAAAATCCCAACCCTACCTTTTTACTTAAACCCTTAAATTTTCAAGTCAGTATTTGTCATTTGCTTTTAAATTCTGTCTGACGTCTTCCTTGAAATAATGTACAGAAAAGGAAGGATTGCCTCCATATTTGGAGCTGAAAAGACAGTCTTGCCTGTTACAGCATGTAATGCTGAAATAGAAGGAGAATGGTCTGATTTAAATCAAATGACATTTTAATTATTTAGTCTCTTTAATCTATTATTGAAAAACTCTTATAGCACAGTTTTTGAAAGCCTTCCTATACTAAACTGAGTTGTTTTCTGGCATTGTATCACAGGTTTCCAATATTCTTAATTAATCATAACTAGGTTATAGACCCTATAAAATTAAAAATATATGAAGATTACATTTGATCTTAACAAGAATAGTCCACTACAGCCAGTGAGTTTTTCAAAATAGATTAAGTACAAAACCCAAATAATTAAACACTGATTTATTTTAAAAACCAGACCATGATTCTCAGATTTCTTCAGCACTTTCAAAAATTAGAATATTAGTTTGCATATGTAAGATTTTATTTAAAAGTTAAGCCTCACAAACACACTTCTCATAGGGTAAAAGAACTATGTCAATATTGACTGATTGTGCACCTATGAATTCTGTAAGGATTTGGAGGCCTGTAACTCTGACAAGGTTATTGGAAATGAAGGTGATCCTTTAAATTCCAGCAAATGTATATTCTCACTCGGTCATGGTCACTTACCAATCAAATGAATGTCATTTCATACACACCTCTGAACAACTGTGTTCTATTATCTAAATGGGACGGAGAGATGTTAATGGGTGTCTAAGGGATGAAATCAATTTAGCTTGGAGGCGCCCAGCTGTTAGAACAGTTGTGAACATGTCTGGCCTCTAATATGTGCTGATTAGTATTAATATCATACGATGTCTGAAATGTGGCTGGCATGACATTTCTAAACCAATGAATGGTAATTACAACTCTATTTTCTTTATTCTTTTATTTGAGTAATTGCTTCTGGCTGTGTGGACTATCAGGTTTGCAACATAAACAGTACTGAGTTTGGAGATTTGTACCCACAGGCATCTTCTCATTGCTGTTATCCTAATGGAGAAGGAAAACATTTAACCTGTTATTTACTGGCAGCAAAGGGTCCTGCAGAGCCCATTAAAGAAGTAACAAGGGCCTGCACTAGAAAATTAGAAATATAAGCATATCATAATATCCTTGATACTTAAGACAATATATGCTTGATGTGTTGATTCTGACAAATTGGAGTTTTCAAGTGATGAATTAAAAAATAAACTTGCCTTTGTAGTCCAGTCAGTGTTTCTCTTTGTGATTTTTTTTTTTTCCCCCATATATGCTGGGTTTGGCTCCCGGGAAGCTAGGAGGGGCCACAGCTAGGATACC
>NW_010406381.1:29161-29668 GCF_000710305.1 Buceros rhinoceros silvestris | reverse complement strand
CTCTGCCCCTGGGAATAGAGCCACAGTTTGTAATAACAGCCGCGGTTTATAGTAACAGCCGCGTTCTGGCTTTCTTTGGCTTGTTTTTCACTGCCCGCCGGCTTCCCTTTACTACAGAGGCCACAAAGGTTTAGTTTAATAAGTGGAGGTATTAACCATAAAAAATTACCTACCGTTCTCGGGGCCTGCTTGGGTACGACAAGCATAGAAACAGGGAGGTGACATGATTCCAGCAGGCCTGCCAGGGAATAGTAACAGCCGCGTTCTGGCTTTCTTTGGCTTGTTTTTCACTGCCCGCCGGCTTCCCTTTACTACAGAGGCCACAAAGGTTTAGTTTAATAAGTGGAGGTATTAACCATAAAAAATTACCTACCGTTCTCGGGGCCTGCTTGGGTACGACAAGCATAGAAACAGGGAGGTGACATGATTCCAGCAGGCCTGCCAGGGAATGTCTGAACTGACCAGCGGCTGGTGCTCCCCCCTGCCGCGGGGGCTTGCTACAGACAC